>NC_135560.1:10932597-11045097 GCF_964340395.1 Glandiceps talaboti | reverse complement strand
ACATATCTTGGCCTACCTGAACTAACTTTCGTCAGGCAGAGCAAAACGTCGTGTTTGTAGTTGTGGCTGCGTATGTGCAACGTTTGAGCTTCTCGTCTCTTGTCACACACAAGCTATTCTTTAGTCCTAGCTCCTACTGGAATTTTAGGGTAGACAAGCTTATCTACCAATTAGCTAGGTTCCCTCTCCGTTGAGGGCGCCCTAATGGATTGCCCCATTAACTATATAGGGACGGTTTTCAGTGGAGCTGGAGGGCAGAAAATTCACTCCCAAACGCTAGATGGGCGCACTCCCGATATTGTTGGGACCGAATTCAACATCTCCAAAATATTATCTCTAATATCTTCCCCAACTATTCCAGTTTTACTCCAGTAAGAACTACTGTGACTTCTCTCCTCACATCACACCTGGCAAATAATTAACTATACTGTTGTTGACATAATCTGATATTACGGTACCTAGCCCTAACCCTAACCCTATCCCTAACCGATGTGGCAGCAGTGGGATGCTAAATTCCCCCAAATGCAAAATTAGACAATATAATGAGTCAAACTGTCGTTTTCTAATGGCCCTCCCCTGAGAACTGATTTGTAAAAAGTGAGCCCCCTCTAATGCCCCACCCCCTGTAATTACTGAAGGCTCCCTAAAAATACACCCCACACTAAAAGCTTTAAAGGGAAATCCCTGTGATCTCCCTATATCGATCACCCCCTGGTTGATTGGCAATTCAACCAACACTTGATAAACATTAAAGATAAGTAATTGTGTATTAACAAAGTAATGTTAGTATGAATATGTGACAAATAGCTTCTATATTTTTAATACTAAACGGTTTGGGTTTTGCACGTGTCAAACACTATGTCAACATCTTGACAGATTCAGGGTGGATTTCTACGGTTGATTTTTTTTTCGACAGTACAACATGTTTGCTTCCTCCTCCTACAAGTAAACAAACCAAGGTGACCTGACCTCTAAAAGTCAACATGTTGACACCCAGGACAGCACTAACAATTCCTCGTAGATATCTCCCCCCCCCCCCCCAACTACTTTATTTCTTTGTGAGTAATGGATTAAAGAGGTTATATCAATTTTTGACCCAGAAGGTCAAGGTCAAGTTTAATTACAATGATATACCTGATAATATGCTCGCAAAGTTCAGAAAAAATGTGGTAAGTGTACCAAAAGGAATTTGTGTTCTTTGAAAGAGCTAATGAGTCATTATAAGTAGGCAATATCTTTAGAGTGCAAGCTTCAAATTTGAAGGTTCAAACATCGATCATTGATGGTGACACAAAAGCAATCGTGTTATAAATCTTATTATAAATGTTCCTTTTATTTCAATGAGTCTTTTGCATACTCAATCATTTTATGTAATTAGGATATATAGTAAGAATGCATGCTTCAAATTTCATATAAATGGGTAAGTACATTTATTGAATGAAATCGTTTAATTAATCAATACTTATATTGGTGATAACAAAACGCACATGTCCTATGAAGTTGGTTGTTGCAATGATTAATTCTAATGAATCATTTGCATCATTGATGATTTTAGTGAGCAATATCTTACAAATACAATCTTCACATTTCATATACATTTCATATGTGTGCATTGATGATACATGTCCTGCAAGGATAGTTAATCAGAATGGTAAGAGAAACAACAGAAAACGTCATTGGAGAAATATATACCAGCAACTGACGTGATATAGGTTACCAATGGAGTCAAGTACAAAAAAAACTGATTAAAATCTGATATGGTGAATACGGTCTATTTCTTTATGTATTCGATTAGTGTTGATTGTTTTCGATTTTATCGCTATGGGAATGACCGCCTTCTTCCCACAAAATCGAAAACAAATGATAATAAACAAATGAAGCTGCTGAGATAAATAAAGACATAGAGCCGCATCCGATTTTAATCAGATTGGTACAGAACTTGACTTTGGTATACTTCTCATAGACAAGTACACATTTCACCCATAATTAACTTCACTTCATATATTCTAACTTTAGTCAGTACGGGTTTTTTTGTAGCTAGTCCTCAGCCCATACTAGACCAACACAGAAATGATAACATACTTAGATTGATTTAATGAATTTCAAACTGCAGTGGAAAGTCTGCGAAGCTGTACTATTTAGATGCAGGGACCGTAGCTGTTGTAAGCACTACACACGTTTTGTTATTGGAATCTGTGTTCAGTTTTTCACCTTCAATTGATCCTCAGTAATAACATTTGATCACGTGTCTGTAGGGGTTTTCCTGAAGTCGATGTGCACCGATCCTTCGTTTTCTTGATATTGAGTTCAGATAATCATATCCTTACCTTAACTTTACAGAAATACTGTAAGCGATATTATTATACAAATCTGCGATTGCCTAATCATCAGAACATTTGACTAGTGAAGTTATGTCAGTGCTTGACCCTTAGTCTCAGACGTTTTGGGCGCTCTTGATCTTATCACATTTTCCTCAACCGAAAGGGATGATGGACGCCCCCCCCCCCTTCCCGGCGACGTATTTTACAGTCTCGAACCATGATTATCTGAACGACATACAAGACAGCCCCTCCCTGGATTTGCGTTTTTAAAAATGCAGGGAAAACAAACAAATATTGAAATGATTCCTCACCTGAAGATGGAAAAAATAGAAAGAGACACTATAAAGAATCGAAATTTGAGGTTAGCTGACAACTCCAAAAATATCTCGAATAATGAATAGGTGCATTATAGAGCTCAGTTGTATTATCTGCTCAGATAAACACTGTTTTCAGTTGATAAGACTAAGTTCTTGAAAATATCTTGGTAAAACACCCCGTTTAGATTATGAACCACGTGCACTAGCTGACTGTTACCTAGTTCGTTAGTCGTTCAGCCCATGCATGTTGATGCTCTAGTTAAAATGCAAGAGTTCCAGTAGTTATATAATTATGTAATTTTCCATTTGGGACGAATGGCTGTGAAACCTGTATACGAGAAACTCATATTTGGAAGTACAATGCAATACCCATTCCTTCCACAATTGCGATATTATCCATCTTCATAACTTAGATACAGGTACACGTAATTTGACAAATATCAAAGAGCCTTCTGTATAAAGAATGCTCCCATCTGCACTTTTCAGTCTGCTGCTCAATTTCACTTTCCTTTCTCCATCTTCCTCAATTTCTGCCTCCATCAATATAGCTGTCTGTAGAGGAATCGCCCTGCAAAACAATATCAATATGCATAATTACAGATTTGATAATATCGTGAATGCCTCTAATAATAAGGTATATATGTACATGTGTATATACCATTATAACACAAGAGTTGAAATTCAAGTAGTCTTCATTGTGATGCTACTGAAAGATGATTTTGTTTAAATTCTGATGTCACTTGGAATATTATTGTTTTAGGATAGTCTGGTTGTCAATCATTGTTCTATGTGGTAAAGGCACGTGTGAATCATGTGCGTATTTTTCGATATAGAAATGTGTGTGTGTGTGTGTGTGTGTGTGTGTGTGTGTGTGTGTGTGTAAGTGTGTCATACGTGGTATTAATCTGATTGGAAATAGGAACATGGCACTCACTCACAGAACAAAATTATATATATATATATATATATATATATATATATATATATATATATATATATAGTTTTGGTAGTACTGGAACTCTTTCTTGGGTGTAACTCGGAGTTTCACGCATATTGCGATCATCAGACACTCTGATGATCGCAATATGCGTGAAACTCCGAGTTACACCCAAGAAAGAGTTCCAGTACTACCAAAACTATTACGCTCTGCCACTGCGGTATAGAGCACTGTCTTAGCAGATTGATACTCACCGAGTTATATATATATATATATATATATATATATATATATATATATATATATATATATATATATATATCGGGTATATGAGTTACTCAACACCCCTGCTATGGAAATCGAGTGGTCCAAAGAAACACTTTTTTTCTTCTTTTTTTTCGGCCCACGATCCGATGTTAATTATATCCGAAAAATTTCTAAAAAACATTTTTTTAATTTAAAACAATATTTTGACTTTCAATTATAAATAATCCTTTTTAAAACAATTTTGGTTTGACGAAAAATAAATCAAAATAAAGCCTGTAAAACAACAATAATCTCAAATGAATGAAAACTTGTTTGAACTAAATAATGTTAACATGGTGTGGATGCCATCGAAACACTGGTTAAAATTAGTCCGTAATTGCGAAAAATACAAAATACTACTGCTAGAATAAGAATATTACCTTAAACCATACAAAACAGGCTGGTAAACCCAAAAATGTCTGTTATCCTTTTGAAAGGAACAGGAGCAAGCTTTCACGTGGTAAAATTTGGAGGTATTTTAAAGAACCTCGATTTTAGTCATCGAGGGTCATTATATTCTAAAGCACAGAAGCGAACAAATTTATAGTGAAGACAAGTAAATAATGATGAGCTATATCTCCACAGTAGTACTGGTGGTAATATCAATTTCAGCAAAACAAGAAAATGAATAGGTTTAGTAGTTTTAAACTTTATTCACTTGAGAATTTTTATTTATTTTATTATTATTTATTAGACTTTATTTAATCTCGATAGACTGTTGAGCCAGTGGCTCTTCTCACACAGTGGTTAGAAACGATCATATTAATACATGCTGACCCTGAACTTGAATTTTGAACTTTCATTTACCATACCTTTTGTAGTAAACATTCATGACTGCTGTGACTACCAATCCTTCAGAAACATAAAGTACCAAATTTCCTGCCAAATAATCTATCATTGTAGCAATAGCTCCCCCATGCGCATGTCTGTGTGAAAAGTGAGGGTTTGAACAAAGTACATATAGTATTAATCCATTTGTTGAAAGGAGCCGGTAACATTATTGAGACCTCAGACCACGTGTGGGCTGAGACCTATTCAAACTGTCACTCCTCATGTAGTGACTGGTAGTGACAAAGCCCCTTAGGTCCGACTCGTGTTTTCCTCTGCTGGACGTAGAAAATATTGGGGAATACTGCTAAAATAATATATATACCTCGCGCAAGCAATGATATTTCGACTTGTACTGACAATTCAATAACGTCATGACAAAGATGACTAAGCCGCTTATTTTCATTTGTAACACATCTGGATAGTAAATTTTGACTTGTGGCAATCACTGAATTTTTCTCCAAATGTATAACTATGTACTCTCAGGTATTCTGACCAAAAAGGGCATATTTTGCTGTTAATTATGCATCAAAATATAATACATAAACACTATAAGGATGTGATAGAGAGAAACCCAAGTTACCATGTTATCATGAAACTAAACTGTTACCATGTTTTATATCTTTAAAGGGGAATGTAAATCATTCTTGGAGCAATTGTATTGATTGAAAGTAGTATTGAGTGCTTCCTGCAAATACCTTGAGTCGTACCTTAGACCACTCAATATAGAAAACAGATATGCAACGCAGCTCTTTCTATTGTACCTCAGACCACTATATATAGTAGAAAATTTTATAGTGGTCTGATGTTCAATAGAAATCTCTGTGCTGCGTGGTCTGAGGCTATACTTACCCGGGAGGTCCCTGTGCCAGCGGTCCAAACTGGCAAACTCCAACCGCTTTGCATTCTTTCTTATTGCCAAAACATGCTGATTCCAGGATTTGTCCCGGTCTTCCAATGCTTGGTGATTTAGAGAATATATTTGACTTGATTGGAAGTTTCTCCCATTGGCCTGAGTCAGTTAGCTTACTCAAATCTTCATATAACTGTAAGCTGTCTGGTAGCCATCCTTCATTGAGAACGTTCATGACGTCAGGGTCTTGGATTGCTCGTTCACTTTTCTGATTGACAAAATAAGGCATCATATCATTTTGAAATACAAACAAACACACACACACACACACACACACACACACACACACACACACACACACGTACGTACGTACATACGTACGTACACACACATACATACATACTGTCTACATACATACATACATACATACATACACACACACACACACACACACACACACATACATACATACATACATACATACATACATACATACATACATACATACATATATACATACATATATATATATATATATACTATGTATGTATGTATGTATGTATGTATGTATGTATGTATGTCCTCATCAGATTTCTATTATACACTAGGTATGACCCAATCTGATTAAAATCCGATGTGGTGAAAGCGTCTAAATGCTGTATTTACCTCTATTTCCATCTTTTTGTGTCGTTTGTTTTCGTACCGAGTGATCGCAAAGTGAAGGCGGCGATCACTCGGAACAAAACAAATGTCACAACGCGATGGAAATAGAGGTAAATAAAGACATCTAGTCGCTTTCACCACATCGGATTTTAATCTGATTGGGTATGACCATGAAGTTCTCTAACATATCAATGACTTATACTATACATGCATTATTAATGCCCCTATACCAATGTTACAGACCCATGTTTATGTGACATGGGAAACTCGTTTAAAACTTACATTTACGTTAGCTTTACAAAGCTTGGAAATATTACTTCAAAGACTATGAATAACCTAAACAAATTGACACAAAGAGGATACAACAAACGTTATGAGAATAGGGAGACATCTCCAAAATTGGACACCAACTCAAGGTATTCCTCTTAGTCTTTTAAAACAACATACATAGTCCCAACAGCAAAGCGTCTACGCATTAAGAAAACATTGGGAACTGCTAGAAAATAATGTAACCTTGAACTAACTCTACCTGACCAAACCAATCATAGCACAGAAAAGAACGAAACAAAAATCTCAAAGACATACTTGTCACAACTAAACTGAAGTCCTCTGCCTCTAAAAAGCCAGGCTGAAAATAGCCTTGCTGATCATAATGTGATTGAAATACTAGCATCTCTGCTTGATAAACAATATTTAATTTTAAGCCAAACAAATGACGTTATACATGTTAGACATAACTGCGACTGATGAAGGACCCCATCAGCCGGTCCGAAACGTCTTAAAAGAAGGTTCAACTTCACTAGGTATCGACCAGGGGACGTATCGCCAATGTCTTCCCTGAACCTACCCTAATACCAGGGTCAATAACCTTGACAAACCGGTCACTTGTCTAACTGACCTTTAAATCAATTTATTATAATACCAATTTAACAAAATAATCAAGTTTGAACCAGCTTTGGCAAATGCTTCTACTTATTAACAAACTTGAATTAACAACCCTATGTATGGTTATATGGTAAACGCAATGCCATACACTTATTTAATATTGATGATGTTCGGAGTCCCCTTCCCTTTATTACCGCCCAAATTTAGGTGATTTCAGCACATCACGACAATTTTTTTTTTACTTTCTGACTGTTTGAACAATTTTTTGTTTCTCAAGCTATTATGGGATCAAATTATTGTTTTCCTCCTTCACCTGCCGACATTTTTTTTTCTCAAATCCCCCCCCCCCCCAATCAAATGGTTCTCCGCTTATAGTGAGACAAGAATCAAGGGTGGCTCCAAGGCTCTTTGCCTGACACTGGGCAGAAATCAACGTACGCATCACCAATACAAAATTGATTGTGCGCCATTGTAAACAGGGTCATAATTCCCAGACAAAAATAACAAATTCTGTTTTATCGTAAAGGAAATTTGAAGACGTCCAAGCTCTGACATCGGAAATACATTATTCAAGATTTCTAACCATATCATCCATCGTAATTTGCACTAGGAAAGACATGTACAAATTGGAGTCATCGGCGTAGACATTGTATTTACAACCATGACTAGCAACTTAATCGCCCAAAGGAGATCTAGATGTATGAACATGTACATGAACAAAATCGGGCCAAGGACCAAGCCTTGAGGTACACCATCAAGCGGATGAGTTTATGAGTCCTGTGAGACTCACCGTGACTTCTCTCCTTACATCACACCTGACAATTACAATTACATTAGCTCTAATATCTTACCCAACTGTCCCCGTTTTACTCCTGTAAGACTCACTGTGACTTCTCTTCTCTCCTATTAACATCACACCTGACAAATAATTAACTACACAGTTGTTGACAAAGTCTGATATGAGGTACCTAACCTTAACTCTAACCTTAACCCTAACCATATCCCTAACCTTTGTAGCAGCAGTGGGATGCCAAATTCCCCCAAAATGCAAAATTAGGCATATATAATGAGTCAAAGTGTCATTTTCTAATGGCTCTCCCCTGAGAACTGGTTTGTAAAAAGTGAACTCCCTCTAATTCCCCAACCCCTGTAATTACTGAAGGCTCCCTAAAAATACACCCCACCCTAAAGGCTTTAAAGGGAAATCGCTGCGATCTCCCTATATAAACCACCCCCTGGTTGATTGGCAATTCAACCAACACTTGATAAACATTAAAGATAAGTAATTGTGTATTAACAAAGTAATGTTAGCATGAATATGTGACAAATAGCTTCTATATTTTTAATAGTAAACGGTTTTGCACATGTCAAACACTGTGTCAACATCTTGACAGATTCAGGGTGTATTTTTATGGTGTGATTTTTTTGGACAGTATAACATGTTTGCTTCCTCCTCCTAAGTAAACAACCCAAGGTGACCTAATCACTAAAAGTCAACAGGTTGACACCCAGGATAGCACTAACAATTCCTCGTAGAAATCCCCCTCTTCCCCCCCCCCCAACTACTTTATTTCTTTGTGGGTAATGGATTAAAGAGGTTCTATCAATTTTGGACCCAGGTCAAGGTCAAGTTTAATTATTATGCTATCAAAAGTGTTGTACCTGATAAAGGCATTTTCATAAACGTTGGGTTTTGTCATGATATACAGGTTCCCCACCACTGTCTGAGGTTCATTATTTTACATCATCTACATTATGCATGATTTCAGCGAAACATTAATTTGAACTTCAGCCTTATGTCGGGATTTTCACTGTGGACCTCAAAGGAGTCACTAGTAATGCATATGCAATAGGTGGACAGTGAATATTCATAGCGTTTTCCGGGAAGATAATAAGCAGTCTCCGCATTTTGCCATATGAAAGCTTGTTTCTACTTCTTTTGAAGTAAAAGAAGTTTGGGGGTTCACTGGACTTGCTCAAGTCTCTGGGATTTTTTAATTCTTTATTTGGATATTTTTGTAAACCACACAAGTGAAGTCTTTTATGTGAAATGATAACCTGTACTGATGGAGTGATTTGCGAAACAGTTGGGAGAACATGAATAGCCATGAGACTACTAGTAAATAGTAGTAACTGGGATTTTTTTGGACATTTGGACTTACAAAACTAAAAATGAACAACTCAAAACATTTGAAGATAATGAGACCAAAAGAAATCTCCCAAGGGACATGTGCAAGAAAAGAACATCTTTTCAAGGAAATCAACAATCATTTATTTCATCAAAATATAGGTGGCCCTATTGGAATTGCATATGTATGGTGTGGTAAACTTGCTTGCATTGGTTGCTTTAAAAAGGGGCTGTTTGGTTCTTAACATCACACATGAGTTTTGCAAAACAGCACTTCAACTGGCAATCATTTTGGTAGTTACCAAATGCGGTAGATTCTGATATACTGGTAGATGAAAAGAATCACATGACATCTTAAAAAGTTTGGGCTTATTCTTATTAATCTCAATTCTGTCTTCACAATATACACTCACATCACAGAAGAGCATCCAAAGCAATATTGTTACTGGTACTTTTATTTGTTATTTTATGTATTTATTCATTCACTGAAACATTAAATATTATGAAGCATTAAATAATATGTACATACATATGCACAAAACGAAAATTCTTGGTTTAAAACTGAAAAATTCACAATTTCTTTTTTTTATATGTTTAATTTTGACATTGAGGAAGGGTTCTTTGAAATATGTTTAAAATATTTAGAATAATACAAACACTTGCACTCAGTGTCCTCCTGAGAAAGTCATTAGATGTGGTAATTTGGGAAATATCAAAGGAATAATGTAAGGTAGAACAGATTCTACTGTTGCTATGATGTCATCAAGTCAGACCATGACATCATCAAGTCGGATCATGACATCATCAAGTCGGATCATGACTTCATCTAGTTGGATCATGACTTCATCAAGTTGGACCATGACATCATAAAGTCAGGCCTAACATCATCAAGTCAGACCATGACATCAAGTCAGAGTCAGACCATGACATCATCAAGTCAGACCATGACATCATCAAGGCAGAGTCAGACCATGACATCATCATGTCAGAGTCAGACCATGACATCATCAAGTCAGACCATGACATCATCAAGGCAGAGTCAGACCATGACATCATCAAGTCAGAGTCAGACCATGATATCAAGTCAGAGTCAGACCATAACATCATCAAGTCAGAGTCAGACCATGATATCAAGTCAGAGTTAGACCATGGCATCATCAAGTCAGACCATGACATCATCAAGTCAGACCATGACATCATCAAGGCAGAGTCAGACCATGACATCATCAAGTCAGACCATGACATCATCAAGTCAGAGTCAGACCATGACATCATCAAGGCAGAGTCAGACCACGATGTCATCAAGTTGCACTATATACTCTGTATAACCTTGCAACATGAGGGACCCCAAATTTACCTCAGTCTACTCAAAGCAATTGTTGACTTGACATATGATATCAAAGACTATCAACATTGAATTCGCATCAAAATTTTAAAACATATTGCTGGCAATTTGAGCCAAAATATTTTGTATATAGTTTCTATTGTATAGTATGTCAATGCAGTTAATTGCTCCTTAACATACCTGAAATGGAATCAAAGCAGATTTCTTGCAAAATTCATAATTGGTAATAATAGCACACTCCAAACCTTGTCTAAATTTGCATTGCAATTACTTAATTTTATATGAAAATAATACAAATTAATCAACAGCTGATACCAAAGAAAATCTCTATTTTTTATACTTAGAGGCATCAATTTCAATAAATAGTAGAGAGCCTTCTGCATGAAGCATTTCACCATCTGCACTTTTTATCTTGCTTTTCAGTCTTGCTTTCCTTCCTTCTACATCTTCAACTTCTGCCTCTATCAATAATGCTGTCTGTAGGGGTGTTGGACTGAAACAAAAAGGATAGTAACATGAATTAAACCCTTATATTAAGCAGATCAAAATCTAATTTATTAAGTTATGTAAAACTTTACTTAGGAATTACATTATCAAGTCAACCATGACATCAAGGTGGACCATGACATTAAGTCAGACCATGACATTAAGTCAGACCATGATGCCATGTTAGTTCAATTTTGTCCAAAGCTAGCCTGGAATCCATGCAAATAGGGGCTTTGAATTTGTTATTGCCCAGGTGGGGAAATCAAAATTGAAATCCCCAATCACCTGGCTACTAGGCTAGTTCAGAGCTAACTAGTTTAGAAGACTCATTGTTTCGGTGGTGCTCGGAGTTTAAACTTGTAACAAGTTTAAACTCCTAGCACCACCAAAATTGAAGTTGTAATCACTATTTATTCATTGATTGATTGCAAATTATCTATGTTGTCATATTTTTGTTCTATATGATATGTACATTTTGTTTTGCTTTGACTTCTGGCAAATAAATTTAGTAGTAGTAGTAGTAGTAGTAGTAGTAGTAGTAGTAGTAGTAGTAGGTAGTGGTGGTGGTGGTAGTAGTAGTATCATCATCATTAGGTTATTGTTTATATCACGACCTATACAATCCTTGAATATGAATTACCCTTTGCATTGCATCTTGACTTTTTTTAATCTATCTTCACCACTACTCAAGGACTTTAGAAATATAAACAGTCTCTGTTATTTGTACAAAATAACTTGACTTAAAAGCCTACATTATGATTATTGACTGGTACATGAAAAAGAATATGGTGCCATTTAGATTAGGATTAAAATATGTGAGTGTGTGAAAAACTGTTGTCAGACAAACCTTTCAAATTTTTTTTTTTGCCAATCACAGATACTTCGTTGTATTTATGAAAAAGTTGGTCTTGAACAAATAATGATCCAAGTTAATCCATTTGGCTCTGAGTATGATAGTAGTAATCCTAAACCATGGATTCAAACATTGGGGTAACGGGTTTTAAACAGTTCTTATGTTGCGTTTCCCATAATTTATTACCTTCTCATACTTTAATGCCTTCAGTGTACTTGTAGGTTGATCTAACATGTTATGTAAGAAATGTTTAGCTTAGTGCACATTCCCTAATTTTGAAGTGTAAGTCACCTTTCATCTTTCTACATGTTTATGATTGTCTCTGAGTTATAAGTGTCAAGCTTACGGAGTCTATTTGTGAAAAACATATCTTACAGTAAGTTAAAGAAGTAGTTAGATTTCAAATTTCAAGGCAGCTTAACATGCTGAAGCTTTGCATGCTACGATCAAAAATGAGTATGATGCTCTGCATGCCTACACATATGAACTCAAGGGATGTTATTATCTCTGGATACCTTATCCATCAACTGTACTGTAGAAAAGCATTTCATATAATGTAATTATAAGAGATAATTGGTAAAAACAGTCCCTAAAGTCAATATCTAAAACAGACATTTTCAGCAATTGACTCTATTTCAATGTATGCATGATCACTGTGAAACGCTTAGAGGAATAGAACATCAACAATTCAATTCCTCTATTGATATTGTAGATTATTGTAATATATAGCAACAGAATGGAGAAGTGTATATACCAATTACCATACCTTCTGTAATTAATATTCATGTTTGCAGTAACTCTTATCCCCTCAACTGCGTAATGTAACAAAACACCTGCTGAAGCATCTATCAAAGTGGCAATGGCTCCACCATGTGCAAGTCTGTGAATCAATAGTGAAAATTAGAACAAATTAAATTCATGTAACTTGTGTTTATGGTAGTAGGTAGCATACATATACACTTATCAATGTTCTTTGGTGCAACCTCAACTAAAAGACCATATGTCTAATTTAAATAAGGACATTGTTATTGAAAAGCAAGTCTTTTTTGTTCAAAGATATAGCCCCCAAAACTAACATATGGTGTCTAAAATATGGTTCTACAATTTATTGGCAACCTCAACATCATACACATTGCAATGTCTACTTGTAACTTTAAGTGATGATTGGCTCAAGCAATGCAGGAAGCATTGGTTCCCATGACTTTTCTGGGTCATCTAAGCATTGAGAAATACAGCAAAGAAAAAAATCAGCCCCACATTTTTACCTCCACCCCCAGGGGCTTAGACCACACATATCACTCACAATCAAACAGTATGACACTTAAAAAAGAAGGTTGATGTGGGGCGAGTTGAACATGGGTCAAGTTGATGTGGGATGAGTTGAAATTGGGGCAAAGTGATTGTATTAATCAACATTCATTCTCATATTTGTGCAACGTTTGAATGAAACTTGTTTGTACATATCAGAGAAATGACTGCTCCCCCACCTCCAATGACAAAATTGCTAGGGTTGTACTTACCCTGGAGGTCCTTCTGCCATTGGTCCAAACTGGCAAACTCCAACCAATTTACATTCCTTCTTATTGGCAAAAAATGAATATTCCAGGATTTGACCTGGTCTTCCAACACTTGGTGTTCTAGAGAACAAAGCCTTACTTATTCTCCCTTGTGAATAGCTTGGAAGTCTTTTCCAGTCACCTGATTCAGTTAGCTTACTGAGTTTTTCAAATAACTGTACACTTTCTGGTAGCCATCCTTTATTGGGAAGTCCCATGTCTTCTTGCTCTTTGGCTGCAGTTTCATTTTTCTGTAGGATGATTAAGCAAATGATTAAGCAAATATAATCTTGTAGGATGATTAAGCAAATATGATCTTGAGACTTAATTCTGTATCATGGCTCAATTTGTGCATATTTATTGAAAATTCATACCATTACTGGTACTTCTATACAAATGATATACAAGCATGGTTAGCTTTCTGTGAAATTGGGGTTGGGGTTGGGGAATGGGAGGGAGTGAAAATTAATTCTATTTTAATAGGTCTCCTTATATTCAATTCTTCAGTTTGCAGGTTCTTTCTTCACCCTTTTTAAAGATACATGTATCTCTAGGGCCATAGATTAGATGCTTCCAGGCCTCATTACTGGTATATCAGTATCTGACCTGAATTGCTTTGACCAGAGTTCTCTAAATCCAAATGTGTATCACTTATATTAAAGCTGCCTTCAATTTCATCTGTATATATGCATTGTTTGCTTCACAAGAACATCACAATGGCATTGTAATTAAACACATCAATCCGTGTTCTTGCATCATTATATGTAACAAATAAGAATGATACACGTATGTGATGTGTTACAACTATTTTCATATGACTAAGCGATATCACAGTATCAGGATTTCGATTGGACTGTTGTACCACAGTCAAAGGTACAACCCGGTGGCCTACCATTCAGTCACTCAATATAACATAACACACTTTATAGAGGGATGTGTAATACAATATCGCGTCTAGCGTCTATGGTTTGTATGGAGAACTAAAATATATTACTGATACATAGCATAGTAGCTATGTAAATGGGTCGGTACAAAACACAGGTACAGGCCAGGTATCGACTGAATATATTTCTTGGGGATTCACATTCAGATCCAAACATGTGTGAATCCGAGATTTTTGTATTAGTTGTCAGGTTATTTTTTTCCGCAATTCACCATCAGTTATCTTTGTTTTCACAATCACCACGCAATTAGTGTCTTCTGTTTTAGGAATTACATCTGCAAAGATAAATAACGATCTAGCAGGTGACTCTGTTTCACGACTGGAAATCTGTCACCCTAACTCAGAGGGTAAATCTTTGGCAGTTTGCAAAAATTGATAGAAACACTGTGAAAATCAATTGCCTCCATACATCTTAATATTTTGTTGAAATGTCATGTTTATATAAACGCGTTGAATATGAAACAAGTCAAAAGTTATTCAGTGGGCAATATATGTATAGCAATTGTCATAAGAATTTTAACAAGTGAAACATTGTGTAATAATAGGAATGTTTCAGAGTTAGCCTTGTATTAAATCTGTTTTATATGAATGTTCAAAATTACACTTTTAATATAATATTATATTGATACATATATGTAGTGTTGGTTACCCAGACTCTTGCCACTGAGGGCTCCATCCCCAGCAGGTAAGAGTCTGGGTATAGCCGAGACTAACATATATGTTGCATCAAAGGTCAATGAAAGTTGGCACAAAAAATCAGGTTGGGTGATGGGTACATTCTATGCTTTGTAATTGTGGGTTTCTATCATTGTGCGCATCTACTATTTATATTTACTTCTTTTGTATGCAATGTAACAAATAGGCTTTGATTTCTACTTGTCTACTACTGTGATGTGAGATGTTGGATCATGTCAAGCACACATGGGTAAACCATGAGTCTGGAATTTGTGTATAATTATGTGTAAATACTGTAATATTTTTAGGTGGGTGTTGTCACTTGTATAGTAAGTGTAGGTTCCATCCAAGCAGCTAGGCTTAGTGAAGGTACTCAGTGTATTTGGTGTGCTCTTTCCCGCTGGAGACCCACTCACATCAGCCCATAAGATACCCTGAGAGTCTCTCAGTTCACAACTACCACACATCTAAACATACATGCTCCATGTGAGCAGTAATTAAAAAATTTATTTACCGCTAAAATTTGGTAATTAATGGTTGTCAAGAGAGATATAGTTTGGGGGGGGGGGGGTTCAGAATATTGATCATAGCTGCTTACGACAGAATGTAAACATATTCGAGTACTTACATTGTTAAATTAGCCTTTATAAAAGATTCGTTAGTGGTCTGAGTAAAAGAGAAGGTGAAATTATATATTGCAAATAAAAACAGATGACGGTTCTTTGGATCCGAATGTGAATGTGAATCCCCCCCCCCCCAAAAAAAAATATGCAGGCTTTACCTGACCTGACCTGACCTGTACCTGTGTTTTGTACCGACCGTATGTAAATAGAGTACCTCTGCCATTCCAGGTAGGTGTGTGGACTGGTGATTCACAGGAGTTTGAAGTATGTCTTTGCTGCCGCTGTGTCTCCCCGACCCCAGGAAAGCCGGTGTACTATTACGCAAGAAATGTGCGGTTTTAAATGTCGAGCTATGTCGACTTCGAAAGGTGCAGTTCTCTATCAGTAGTATACTTCGAAAACTACGCAATATAAACATTATCGGCATGAAACAGATGCTTTATCTTGTCCCTGCATGTCAAACACTTATAGTACATTGACACAACAGTAGTCAGTTAGTTTCGGTTCCCCGTTCGATGAAACGACCCCGACCACCGAGCATGTATGCCCATGACCAGTCCACTACAATGAAGGGATGTCTTTTTTTTCGAAAATACCTCTAGTGTAACTATTTATATCCATGTATTATGACTGTCTTCAGAAGATCACTTAAATTCGTGAAAAAGGAGTTTTTCACCGTAAAAGTGATTGAATCTGTATAACAGAGACGTTCAAATTAACTGTGTGGTTAGTGCATTCCCCTTCTAAAAATAACCCTCCAATTTTAACCCCTTCTACATCCGGTAAATGTCGCTGCGAGGTCATAAGATGCTCAGTCACCTGTTTCCTTTCGACTTCGATTGAACGCAAGCACAGCTCGCTGGCAAACAGAACATATTTTGATCCCATCATCAGTCATCATTTTGTGTTCTCCGTTTTAGAGAACAAACAGTCAGTATGCAGGTTGTAATCACCAAAGTGTTGGCATTATGTGCAATGTTGGTTTTGAACTTGTTGTTCGGTTTATTGCCATTTAAATTTGTAACCCTTGGCAGGAATTCGGAAAACAGGGAACGACTGATGAAACGAGTGCTGAGTTTTCTCAGCTGTTATGCTGGCGGTGTGTTCCTTGCAACGTGCCTACTGGATCTTTTACCGACAGTTCGAGACAACTTGAGTTTAGTGTTCGATCAGCTGCAAGTTTACACAGCGTTTCCGATCACCGAGTTTATTATGGCAGTCGGTTTATTTTTTATAGTTATTGTTGAACAGACAGTTCTCACTTGTCAAGAACGTGGTACGAATCACGAAGAAGGTGTCACAAAACCGTTACTAGAAGGGAGTTATGGAAGCGGTAGAAGTCATGGTTCTATTAACAATAGAGGAAATGATGACCAGTTCGGAGACCAAAGGGACCATTATATACATGAGCCCGAAGGACACACAGGTCATGGCCATGCCCATGGTCACAGCCATGGCCAACCAGAAACTCATTCACACGATGACCCACATGCTCACTCAAGACTTAGATCATATATCCTTCTGATGGCACTTTCGATACACTCTGTCTTTGAAGGACTGGCTGTAGGACTACAAGGTGATAACGAAGACGTGATAGAAATCTTCACAGCTCTTATTATACACAAATGTCTTCTAGCTTTTAGCTTGGGAACGAATCTCGTTCAGAGTAGACTCACCAAAGGAGCAGTTTTCCGCAGCATCCTTTGCTTTGCTGTTGCAGCACCTATTGGCATTGGTATGGGAATCGCAGTGATGGCGACTGCCTCAGATTTCACCAGCAGTCTAGTGAACGGTGTTTTGCAGGGACTGGCAACGGGTACTTTCTTGTATGTAACATTCTTTGAAGTACTGCCACATGAAATGAACACACCAAGTGATAGACTTCTTAAAGTGCTATGTATTATTTTAGGATTCTCAACCATCTGTGGACTTTTGTTTCTGCATAGTAATGTTATTAGACCAACATGTTACAGATCAGCTGAACCTGTGTAAAGAATTTGTATCCCAGAATATAAACAAATATATTACCTACTCAGACAATCGTATTATAAAATAACATCATACTACCTTTTGTAGTAGTAACATTTCAGATGCAGAAGCTATTGTGACTTTATGCATGTATTCAAGTCCATCATCTAGCATTACTGTTCTGCATATTTTAATTACTCTATTTATCATAAACATGTATTTTATGAATTGGTAAGGAAATTTTTGTCATGTTACATTTGTTCAAAGTATCCATGTTATAAAGCCATAACTGCAAGATATTATATGTAGTCATTACCAAGCCCATAGTATATAAAATATTTTGCATATATGTGGTTTGTTTTGCCATGGTTATGGTTATCACTTGTCTACAAACACTGATGTACTTTATAGTATAAAAGTCAAAATATTGCCAAAACATCAAATTCATTATTTCTGGTATTAGTCGGATGTAGTAAGGCTGTTAATATTACTGGAACATTATTACTATAAGTTATGGCAATAAGCAGAAGTAATAGCACTTTTACAAAAAATATTCATATTAAGTCAGCCCAACCTCATTATAAAAATGAGCAAGTCTAGTTTAGAAGAGGCCTTCTGTATATGTACACTAGGATGAAAAACTATAGTTACTGAATACATGGGAAGTACTTCCATGCTGAATACTAGTATATATCATATAAATAACCTGTTTTATTATGCAAATACCTTTTCCTTTGTTTTCCTATATTTCAGTCCTGGAGAGGTCACTACTGAAAATTAATTTATAAAGTGAAACTTTATGAGATAATAAACCTGTTTCATAAAGCCATACACAGTGTGCCCTCAAACAGAAAACAAAATTATTGATATGGTCAAAATGGTCTCTGATCTACTCCATACTTTACAATACCAAGCACATAAAAAGCATTAAAGCAGGTAAATCTACCTGAGTTCTCCAGATATTTTAGCAGCATTCCCAAATAAACATATTATATAAGGTATAGGAACCACAAAGTTTACCTGAACAAAAAAACTGTGTACAATAGAACTCTGGTTTTATGTAACATCAGTAGTTTTGTTAATAACCTTACAAGTACCATGTACTTTAAACTGTAGCCATTGTATGCACAGTTACACCTTTGAGGCTGGTTAAATCTGTTTGGTTTTTTTAATATTGTATTTTATGGGTTATGTTTTTCTTTGCATTTACATATGTTCATAGTTGTGTGTTGAACAAATTACTTACTTTATATAAGATTTAGTACATACATGTACATGTATGTGTATTTCACAAATATTTACATGTAAAAAAGTATGTAACTGCTGTCAGCAGTACAGTGTTTCCATTATGATATTATAGAAAATTTAATAGTTTAAATAGAAACCATAAAATTATGTAAATGTTGTCCAATTTAAGTCACAGTAAATAGAATTAATGACTTCAGAGAACTCCCATGGAGACTATTTATTGTATTTCTAAATACAGTAATTTTCCTATCTAGAAGTGTCTGATTTTTATCAAAATTATCAGTAATAAGCTGAAAATGCAACTAAATGTGGGTCACCATGGTAACATACATATTATGGTACATAACATTGAATCAGAGCTAAACAGATAAGAGTACATCTCAAAGTTCTGACAAAACCATAAGCTGATTTTGAGAGGAAAATGAAATTGGTTTTCAAGTATGGTACTTTTAAAATACATTTTCTACCAATACTTGGCAATACTAGCACTGAGGTCATGCCCATGCAACAACTAGTTATGACTTAGTCTGGAATCTTAGACTTCGAAATATGTAAGTGTAATTTCTGTTCAAATCGCTCTCACTAACCACCCTCAAGAATGAATCTTTAAAGTCTGCTTAGAATACAAGCAGCCTTGTTTTTTACAATTTGGATGAGTTGACATGAAAAATTATACAATACAGTATAAATGCCAGGCTAGTACAATAACACCAGACTATACTAATATAGTACTAGTAATAGTGAGTCATTGCAGCATGAGGGACAATGCACAAAATTATTGAGAAACATGACATTGATAAACAAAAACATAAATGCCAGTCATAAACAATATAAAGGGGCGTTGAACAGAACAATAGAATAGGGTACCAGTGTACTTAATGATAAGGTCTATAGTATAACACAAGTAGTATGGAGTTTACAATGAACTTTCACCCCTAGTAATCAAATACATGTACACTGCTAGTCTGAAAGATTCACCATTAAGAATACTCACTGTTACTCACTTACTAACACACAATCACTTAAATGAGTGACAAATGACAAATTTGTATGTCTATGAGTAAATCAAAACACAATTTTTAAGTTATTTTGATGTCTAGTTTTCTGAACAACAAAGTTATGGAGGTAGTTACAGGCTATATGATATATGTCATTCAATGGCCAGTGATTCAGGAAATATTTATTTTATTCAGTGTGACTTTATGTGATTGGGTTTACTCATATCATTTTAAAATTTAAATATATTGAAATGGAAATAATTTCAGTTTTTTGAAAGTTATATTTATTTATTATGATCATCATTATGATGGAAATATGTAACAACTTGAACATTAGTCTGTAAGATATGATGTGTTGTGCCACCATGTATCAGGCTACTACTTCAGAGAATGATTTGGGTTAAACGATACAATTACAACAATATCTTGCATCTACTTTGATAGCTTGGTTCTTGGTCATTTGACTTTCTGACATTGCATTGGGAATCAAACTGCTATTACTGAAGTTCTAAGTTCTAAATTAATTATTTTCTTTTCACATTCTACTACATTGATAAAGCAGTATGAAAGGCTATCTTTTCCAATGCACATACAGCTAAAATGATGTTGGTTTGGTGTTTCACTCATGGGACATTACATTTTACAACTCTAGACTAACAATAACAGAGACACAACACACACAACAGGATCCTTTACCCAATCACATTGAACAATTGTTTATTTTCTAACAGATAATCAACATAGATGGCATTAGAAGTGTCTGAGTGTATTTAAAAAAATGTCATGTTACATTGCTATTCTTTTACAATGCAGTAAATACTAGATTGACAGATCAGCCATTGTGGAAGCAGTCTGCTCACCCTTTCCCCAAATATTAGGGCAGGCTGATAAGCCTGGACCGATGAGTCATTACGGTCTAAGTAAAAGAGGTTTCTAAGGAAAACATTACACATTGACTTGATGTTTGGTTGCAACTGTTTATTTTCTAACTGATAATCAACATAGATGGCATTAGAAGTGTCTGAGTGTATTTAAAAAAATGTCATGTTACATAAGTGAAACACCAAACCAAATCATTTTAGCTGTAATTTAGACTGCCTAAAACGTTTGGCTCCAATGCACATGTATAGTGTTTGCAGTCCCTTCATCAACTGGTGAATGGAAAGCTGATACACAGTCCCTCTGATACAAAATCAGAGCCCATGCCTACCAACAGACCACGATAAGCTTTTAAATCAACTGAATTACTGTACATTTTATATCGTCAATTTATTCACTTCAGGGTCAGGGGTCATCTTGCTCATTGAAAGTTGTGAATTTCAAACCACTCCAGGAAAATCATTGAAAATGTAGCTCATGACAAGAACAAATTTCAATGATCTGCCAAGCTGGAACTGAACATTTTTAGTCCATCTGTCCGTCCGTCCGTCCGTGCATCCGTGCGTCCGTCCGTCCGTCCACAGCTGTTTCTTGGAGATGCCTGGACCAATTTTTTTCAAACTTGGTACAGGGGCAACATACTATGCCGTACATATGCACGTCAATTTGTTTTATGATACGATCCAATATGGCCGCCTAGCAACCATTTTGTTTGCGAATTTTCCCTGTCTAGAGCCCTAACTCAGACATGCTTTAACAGATCTCATTCAAAGTTGGTATTAGGACAGTGTTATATGACATACATGTTCATATTCATTGTTGTCATGATACGATCCAATATGGCCGCCTAGCAGCCATTTTGTTTGTGAATTTTCATGTCCAAAGCCATAACTCAGACATGCTTGAACAGATCTCATTCAAAGTTGGTATTAGGACAGTGTTCTATGACATACATGTGCATATCCATTTTCATTGTGATACGATCCAATATGGCTGCCTGGTAGCCATTTTGTTTGGGAATTTTCATGTCCAAAGCCATAACTCAGACATGCTTGAACAGATCTCATTCAAAGTTGGTATTAGGACAGTGTTCTATGACATACATGTGTATATCCATTTCGTCGTGATACGATCCAATATGGCTGCCTGGCAGCCATTTTGTTTGTGAATTTTCCATGTCCAAAGCCATAACTCAGACATGCTTAAACAGATCTCATTCAAAGTTGGTATTAGGACAGTGTTCTATGACATACATGTGCATATCCATTTTCGTTGTGATACGATCCAATATGGCTGCCTGGCAGCCATTTTGTTTGCAAATTTTCATGTCCAAAGCCATAACTCAGACATGCTTGAACAGATCTCATTTAAAGTTGGTATTAGGACAGTGTTCTATGACATACATGTGCATATCCATTTTCGTCGTGATACGATCCAATATGGCTGCCTGGCAGCCATTTTGTTTGTGAATTTTCCATGTCCAAAGCCATAACTCAGACTTCATTTTCATCGTGATATGATCCCCCATACCCAACCAATCCTTTATTGTTGGAGGCATATTCCATGTCCAACAAGCACACACAACATATCTAAGTCTGTTTGTTTTAGGTTCACAAATGTTGCGTGATCAGAGTAGTGATAATTCCTTAAAACCCAATTATAGCGGGGACTATGTCATTCTCAATGACTTGTTACTTACTACATGATATATTAACTATTTGTCATAGTATTGAATGTAATTTTTGTTTCAAGCACAACTTAAAAAATTTTACCTAAAATTTACAATGACACACTTCAGTCTTTGTCAACAGATTGACCCACTATTCAGTACACATGACCTTGGTGGATATGTGAGCCTAATAAGGGGTCAACACAGATGGATTTCCATTTGAACTCTTTGTCATTATGAGTTATATGGTAGGTAAGATGCGTTAAAAAGATAGTCTCAGTGACATTAGTTGATCCTTGAGTTCCTCAAAAAAATCTGAAATTTAAGTTCGATATATGAACCCATGGCAAAAGTGATGGAATTCTGTTAAAGAGTTGAGGGTGGGTGGATTTGCTAAGATTGAAAGTTTTCTCGTCTCAAAATTTAGGTCGTAAACTGAGATAACAAGTGTGGTCACCTCTGTCAATGTAGCACAGTTCAAAGCAAAAAAAAAACATTGAGAGTGGTGAAGTTACTCCTCAAATGTGACAATAGTAAGTTGTCACATGGTTTGCCTTACAGTCGGAGTATTGCATTGTTCTGTCAACTTTTACGACTTTCAATACATATGATATAGCTTGTTATTTACGATGATTTGTAGCAACTTAGACCTTTTTGCCATTACTGGTGTATGATTTCTATTGATGTACAGACTTCTTTGAGATGTTTGCAATGGTGTATTCAGAGTGTCAATGGCAATTTTACTCTTGTTAGTCTGTGCTAAGACTTAAAATAATTGTGTGGTTCCAGTTACGCTCAATTTTAGAATAGCTAATATGTGGGGTAGGTAGATGGGGGGGGGGGGGGGGGGGTGTTCTTTTGGATTTTTTTTCTTTTGTGAGTGTCTTGTTCAGCTAGTAGTATTATGTTTTCCATTGTTTTCCATATGGTCTCTGTGTTATTGGTTTCTTCTCATCAGATGTACAGCCATTACAGATTGCAAGAACAGTTTTACATTGTCTTTTTTAAGCTGATGTCAGCTTCTACATCCACTATTTCTTGCCAGACTTCACAATTTTTGCATATTTAGTTTACTTTTTCTCAAATACTTGAAAAAAAGTTTAGGGTCAGCAGTGAAAAACTAGGTGGGGGTCAGATACCTGGAACCAAACAATTTTTTTAAAGGCCTAACAGCAAGTGAAATGTTTCGTACTCGGCTATGAATTTTTTATAGAAAATGGTGCTTCAAATTCACAAACCATTCATATCAGTAATATTTTAAACAAATGTTTATTATGATATAGTGATTACATCGCATATAAATCTTCTGTATTTTGTTATTTGCTGGTAAATGAGGATTTAAATTTCAAGTCTTCTGCACTTAAAAGTATATTGTATATATGTTGCATCTACATAAATATATAGCTTTCTCTCTCTAGCCGTGAATAGAACCTATCCTTTCATCAGTGCAGTTCAAGAGTTAATAAAAGGTTTTACATTATTAAAAATTGTGTTTGTGTGAGAGTTAATCACATATTTAACCTTTTTTTCAGGATGCTATGCTTCAGGTAAGGATTGTAACACTAACTTGAAGGTATTTGAAAAATATTAAGCAATTGACACTTCTCCTAAATGTAATATTTGTATATGTAAATTTAACTATTTATTTTTAGTGTTCTTTTATATAATCAACAAGAGCTTAGGCTATTTGTTGACAAATACAAGTAATCTGGCACTTTATTCACATCATCTACCCACAGACACAGTGTAAACACAACCATCAATGACAAGTAAACATAATTCAGAAAGGAAAATTTTAAGGAAAAGTAGTGAAAATTTACAGCTATTTGGGATGTTTTAATAAGGTTCTCTGCAGATCAAAATTATAGGAAGGTGGTAAAATATGATGGCTAAATAGGCAGGGCAAGTAGTGTTTGGAACTACAAGACCTTCAACATGGGTGACGACGCATACACATCAAACCAAGTCTTTCTGATTTGCTGTCCTTGTATGTTATTTTCAAAACCCACATATAAATACTCCTCATCAATGATAAGACAATACTAACCTTGAATAACATGTGATTTGAAATTCTCTCATTAACATATTAATAAACAAATGCATTGTTTATTCAATTTTTACAAGTTCTCTATAAATAATCAACTACGCATGAAAAATGATTACCTTATTAATTCAGAACAGTGAGAAATAAATTTATCTGGGAGATACATGCTATTGTTTGGGATGAATATGAAAAAAATATATATATCACTATATTTGAATAATATACTAAATTACCATGTCATCAGTTTTCAATTTTGTTCTTTATTGTGTGAAAATTATAATTGTATTGTTATAATTATAAGTGGTGTAGATTTCAATAGTCCTGATATTGCCAGGGTATTTTTTCACTCATTTATCTTTTAATAATCTTTATTACGAAACTGACAATTCAGATAACAATGTATAATCATGTGATGTTTGTCTAAGTGTTAATTAAAATATGTAAATATTAGTTTATTTTCATAATTGCTTTCTCATTAATTCATTATCCTACTTTTTTAATTAAAAAAATGTTTTTAATTATAATTTCATTCACTGTGTAGAATTCTCATTGCCTCGCCCAAAGATGAGGATGGCTGTCAGTCATCCAAATATATTAGAAGTATCTGATATGTTAATGCGCTGTTTGTTGATGAAATTAAATTTCATCAGAAAAAAAATGAATTTGAAATTTAATATTTTTCATCGATATCATATTTCTATTATCAGATTTATAACACCTTTATTATACTGTACCTTCAGCGGATAAAGTATGGTAAACAACAAGAAGAATACTAACAACAACAAATGTACCATTACAACAGTAACAATACAAGAAATTCTCTAAAAAAAAAAAATTAAACAAATTATAACTTTTCAACAATTTACATACAGCATGATGATTCCTCATAACGTTAATAAAAGAAAAGAAAATATATATCAAGATGTATTCAATACATAATTGTTTTCCATTAGTAGGACTGAATTTCTATGGAGGACTGAATATATATGATAATGTGTTAATTATTAATAAACAATGGTTACTATATCTCATTACATATTTATCCTGCTATGCAATGTAATATTCATCTGTCAGACCGAGGAAAAATAAGAATTATTTTCATGACTATACTTTACATTTACATGTATGTAGGAATTATAGCTCACAGATTCCAATCGTGTATTTTCATCATTACGTTTACTTAGTTTTGAATTCTATGTTGTCGTTCTTCACAATACATGTCAGACAATATAATGTTCTTGTGAATACTAAGTAGGATAATCCAATGAGATAATTACTAGGACAGCCAAGATGATACAGTATTTACATATACTGGCATAACGCATATACAGCCTCTTGTCAGCAATGCTAGCTGACACTTTCCCGGCATTTTCATTTCATTGTACACTCACAGGATAGAAGTTTCTTTAACCCATTTGAATATAATTATTACAAGTAATTGAATAATTTGAGATGGAAGTTACATTGGTTGGCCTGAATTTTGTGTATTTGGAAACTGTACATATATTTCCTGAAGTTCTGATTGATTTTGCTTTAGCCTAGAATATAGTTGTGTGGTGATTTTCGACTCTTGCCATTCCTGTAACGGTATTTCTGTACCATGGAAAAGGTAAGGAAAAGGTGAGAAAATGTTGCTGTGTTCAAGCTACATGATATGCCATAGTCTACTACGACCCATCTGATTTAAAATTCAGTTTTACATTAGTATAGTAGGTATATGGGTATATGAACATCAGATGGTTTCATGTTATGAGAACATTTATGAAGTCAGATATTGCTCAATTAAAATACACCAAGCTGGCAGAACAATATTTTCCACATATTAATTAAATACCCCCCCCCCCCCCATTTCAATTTGAATGTTTGATTAACATATGAGTTTGTATGCATTGTGTGTTTAATGGTAGCAAATTACTTGACCCATTTACTGTTTTAATCATTTTTTTTTTATTTCTGTTCAATATCTAAATATTGCAGTATCCAGTTCTAGAAATAAGAAGCAGAAACTCACACATATGAAGTAATATCAGATAATTTTAATCACAAAATGAGTCACTGTATGCTTATCACAGGCTGTAAATACTGACGTCATAAAAAGTAAGCTATAAAAGTGATCTTTGACCTTAGAATAACCTTCGATTGTTTGCGACAGAAATGGAATCAAAATATGCATTTGTTTCATGATTTACATCACACATATACTAGTAATCTAAGACAATCTATACATGACACGTCAACTATCAAGGAATATCTCAAAACTACATACATTTGTTTTTAGACTACTATGTACATAGGATACTTTTTCCTGTACAGTCACAGAAAATATGTGTGTGACATAAGGGCCTCGTAACTGGGTTAAAGGACAGGTAATGACAAATTTCTTATACGACAAGTATTTTCTGGCTGAATTATGAAAAATTTAGGGCATAATATATCTGCTCAGGGTTACTGTATAATTGAGGAAAACAATGGCAACCTTGAACATTTTGACTAGTATTTTCAGCAACAAAGAACAACTGACGTAAAAGCATCTTGACATGACATATAGACTGTTAACAGTCATTCATGCCTTTTTTGCTACGTTTCATCTAAATTGTAGCCTCGCTTCGTAGCACTGAATACTAATGCGTACTGATAGGGACTGCGATTGCCGAAGGCACGAACTGTGAGTGCCACAGTACGCGGTTATAGCATTGCTCCGGATCGGAGCGAGGCAACGACTTTAGTTTTAGATAAAACGTAGCAAAAAGACACAAACAACTGTCGACAGTCTATTAACATATAGAGTGTTTCCTATTTGAATGTTTACAGCTTAGTCTATGTATGGTATAATGGCTCATAAATATTCATTTTAGTATTGCTTTTGCCCTCTCGTGTTTGCTCAATGTAAGGTTTCTATTGGCAAGATCATTCGTTAAAAGTCTCAGGTTGTGTCTTAAAATGTCCTGACGAGCGCGACTTCATATCTTCATGGTATACATAATAAGGTCCTGGTTGATTAATAAATATCTTGCCATCACCAATTCATCACATATCTTGGATTCAATTCACTACTTTCTAGCACCACTTTATTTGTGTTAATCGTTCTTTTTGTCCCCAACTGGCTCAGCTGTATTTACCCCTCCATTCGCATCGCCATTAGCTGAAATTTTTTCCTGTAAAATAAGTAGATGAATAAGCTTTGATATTATGATATGATAGATGATAAAAATTAAAGAGTGCCTAGTATCCAGTACAAAAATGGCGATAGGCGATAGGCATGAAAATGTCCTGAGAATCGAATATTTCCAACATGTGAAACTGACAAAAAAATATGCGAAATTGAGCCAACATGCAAAATGTATTACTGCAATCTATGTTCACCCCTGCACACTATACAAACCAGATATATGCTGGAGTCGCACTTTATTCCTAACTCTAACCAAACATGAACTTCTCACTTTGAATTC
The DNA here is from genome assembly GCF_964340395.1 of Glandiceps talaboti. NCBI lineage: Eukaryota > Metazoa > Hemichordata > Enteropneusta > Spengelidae > Glandiceps > Glandiceps talaboti. The sequence goes on along the minus strand of NC_135560.1, from coordinate 11,017,123 downwards.
ATTATTTGCGTTATTCTTTCATATTTTTTATTACCTAACAGAGAAGCATATGGCTCATGTGTATTATAAATGTCAACACTTTTATGATGCCGTATGCCATGACATGATGCCACTTCTGGAGTTCTATTGTCTCATTCTCTTGATTTCCAACAGCTTTGTCCTTATGTACAAGGCCATAAAGATGAACTCATGGTGAAGTGTCTAGAACTAGATATGGTTCCAGACTAAGCATATTCACTTGTTACCAGATCAAAAACACTGCATATCGTCTAAATGCTGTGTTTTTTTAGTGACGAATATTGTCGTTGGTGGCGCCATGCCCAACTTCTACCTACAATACAATAGCACACTACACAACATTGATTTCTTTATGCCCGAACTGTAACTGTACTAACGAGCCAAAATTTTAAGCACGAAAGCGAACACAGTTTGACTACCTGTACATTTCCTAACCGAAATGGTGGCTGAAACGATAACGTAACATTATTACGTTAAATAATGCATATCACGATGACGCACGTACCTTTTCCAAAATTTCTGAATCTGTTGTTTTCGTTGTTGCCGTCCCAGGATCTTTGCCTTCATTCACAGCTTTGTTTGGTTTCCACCATTTATCTATGTGTCGTTGGAAATATTTGTGCCATACCCATATAAAGAACGGCACAACCGCGTAGAGGATACATGGGATACAAACCATGGTTTGCTGTTGATACAGGATACAGGCAGGACAGTCTGTCTACTCTTCGATTGTTATCCCAAGATTACCCAAGGTTGTTGGAGTGAATCATATTCAGATTCTGTTGTATTTGGATTCGTTATCTGTGTGCTAATTCTCCCTCCACTCTCTCCTTTGGAAGTACAGCGGCCAATAATATTCTCAAAGTTAGCTAGATGTGCTTTGATATGGCGAAAATATACTGTGCATTCGTCTCATATTTGTTTTCCCATGTACGAATTTTTGTGAGTCACCTGTAAACAGATTTTCATCAGAAAACAGCTGAATAAGAATATGAATACGTCGACAACTTCAGCTGCAGCTTGACATGTAGTCGTTTCTGATTGGTTAATATTATTGAAATCCAAAATGGCGCTGTGGCAAGTGCAGTCTGTAGCTTTCTTTGCAACTTTTTGCATGTTAACTTACCACATAGTGGCACAAAATGCTGACGAGCTCTTAGAAGAACACTTTGACGTCAAGCCAGGTGGTCAGGTGATAACAGTGCAGCAGAAAATGGTAACTATATGCTTCAGTAATTGAACTCAACATCGTACCTACTATATTCATAACTGGTGCAAGTTTAAAACAGAATCAAAACACAATAATAAATGTACGAGGAAAGTACTACTACTCTGAGCAGTCCCCTCCCCAGGGGGGCCGGGGAGGGGGAGAGAAAGTTTTCCTTACACGACAGTGAACAAAACAAATACTTGAAAATACCAAATTACTCAACATTACAGCAATAGATTTTGTAACATATTGATATGCGACTGACAAGGGAGTTTGTATTGCAATGTTTTCGAATGTTTTCCAACCTTATGTCTCATGTGACTAGATTAGAAATTCTAATACAACAAAAATGAGATGAAAATATTTTTGGGGAAAAAGACATTCTTAAAGTGGCCATATGGATGAAGATTGGGTATTTATTTTGGATTTTTCATTTATAAAACAATGTTATGGCTTCCTACTTGAAAAATCAATGTGAAACAACATTGTCTAAGTCTGTGTTTGTCAAAAAGCCAAAAAATCTGTTTAAAAAATGTTTGTTATTGTAAGTACAATAACAAACATTTTACACATTTATTATGCTTTTGCAATTCATTGAACTACAAGGACTTGGCATATGTTGTTTCACATTGATTTTTCAAGTAGGAAGCCATGATAAAATTGTTTCATAAATTAAAAATCCAAAATAATAACCCCAATCCTCATCCATATGGCCACTTTAAAGTTTCAATAAAATTGACCAAAAAGAACTTTAGATTTATCCTCTTGAAAGTTAATAAAACATTTTACACAGCACACAGCTAAAAAAAAACGCCTAATTACTTGGTATAACTAAGTATTGATATTTATGTAGGCTTTAAAATGTTGACCTAAAATCCATTGTGTATCTAACTAAGTATATCATTTTTTAGCTCCAAATATAAATTAAAAGTGTTGATAATGGCCTCATTTGATTTTTAAATTATATTTTTAGAAGTACTCTATCTATGCCTGTTGATATGTACAAATTCATGTACATTTCATTACTTGAAAAACAAAAACAAATGAATACAACTTTTATGAGGTAAAAACACCATCTGTCTCTGTACTATACCTTCATAGACATCAGATAAGGTTGAGAATAGATTCACTGCCATGAATTATTCAGTGACATTGATAAAATATACACTACCCCTACCCTTAAACATGTATTAGTTATACTGGTATATGTATATTTGATTCTTGGATTATAATTTATATTACATAGATAGGCACAAAGCTACAAGTGTAGTGTTGTCATGTGTGTAACTAACAAACAATTTGTTGATGATAGATAAATGGTGCCTGTTTCTGTTTCCAACTTTCATCAGTTTTAATGTTAGTTGGTTATTTCAGCATTGTAGTTCAAGTAATTATCATATAATAATTATAAATTACATCAAACTTCAAACTCATATTTTGTTTGACATAGTGTTGAGTAACCACCCGAGGACCAGCTGTAAACATCTTGAGAAAACTTAAAACCTTACTTGCTAGGTGTGGCATCACATTGTGTAGCAACGTTTACACCAAGATATTTGTAGTCTAAACTATGCTTCTAATGTCATTGTTTTGTGTCAACAACATTTAACTGCTACCATTGAATGTGAGAACTTATTTATTTCTTGAAATGAATTTTTTTTAAAACAAAGTAACTCACATTTTGTTGAAACATTTTTTTATTTCACCCACAGGACTCATTTTCATGTATATTTACATATGCAGCCCAGGGAGGAACACATGAGGTAAAATACATCAAATATAATATTTCATTTTTGATTTCCGTGTGTCATCTCCGGGGGTGAGGGTGGGGGGGATGTCGTCTAACCCCTATCCCGAGGTAGGAACAACCTTGAACCGTGGTTTTAGAGTGTTACTTACCCATTCTATTTCTAACATTGATTGTACCAATAGAGTAGAATGTCTCACATTTTGATATTTTTGCCATCAATATTTTGTCATAGGTTTCACATCTTGATGTAAAGGGAAAGAGGATTTGTGTATTTTAAATCTACCAAAGTTAATCAACCCAATATATATTACTATTATGTCAGTCAGTTATACATTTTGTTATTTTATACAGAGCCATTATTGATGTTAACAATTTCTTTCTCATTATGGATTAATTCATAAGATTTTCAGGTCATGAATGAAATTCTGCCCTCATGTCATATGTGTTTCTGATGTTACCGTAATCTAGTAATCATGGGTAATTATTTCTGTCGTGTCACATGTATAAACCGGTTCACTTGTAGGAATGGGTAATGACGATATCAGGCAGTCCAGATAAAAGTTCCTATTCATGTACAGTAGAGAGGCCAGGTGGCAGGTCATACCTCTTCTTTCAACAATTCAAATTGAAAATCAAAGGAGCAAAATTAGAAGAAGCTGCAGCATTTGTAAGTACAGGTTGTTGTTTATATAAATATAGACATCACATCAGAAAAATTGACTGCTGTACTCAATGTTCAAAAGCAGAATTGAGATTTGTCCCATCAGGTTATTGCCATCAGTTGATTTAATTTTTTTTGTATTAATACTTTATAACAACCAAGTAATGCTTTGTTTGGATTAAATGTCTGTCTTTTCACTAAGTGACAAGCACTTGTCATGTTGCCTTTTAATATTTACTGTATGTATAATTGGCCTATTATAAAGTAATGTACTTTTTTGACAAAAGTTAGAATTTCACTATTTATTGTTTTTACATAGGGTGATGCTGACACACCTCTTAGGCCAGAAGAGTTTTCGATAGTTAAAAATACAGGTGAGTTGGTTTTATATACTGAAACATATCAACTAAGAAACAGTCAAAATTGAACAAATGGAAGATATCATTTCACTTGTTTGGGATACTAGACAATAGGCTTTTCCACCATTTGCTATGGTGGTGCTGTACATCCTGTATGTGTGTGTGTTACTCAGTTAATCATAGAGCACTGCTGCTTTCCTTGATGTCTGAACAATACGTAAATTATCCCTGATATACACTTCTACAGAATACCAAGGGACAAACCTCTTAAGAAACAGTACTATGAGGTGATGATACCCCAATTTCAGCAAGGGTGCTGTATTCTCAATTTCCTGTTAGTCATCTGGAATGGTCTATTCGTGGTACCTAAAATGCCATTTTACCTCATGCTAGAGGGTTAAAATAAGAAAGTCAACTTATTCTCACAAGCACCTATAGTAATACATGGAACAACCAAAAATATCAAAATGATTGTTATTTCTATGACTGTCCTTTAATATGTAACTAACTGTGATCACGATTTCATTGGCAGCATATGGTTTGTCCATATGGACAGTAAATGAATGTGTAACTTAATGATTCGTTTTCCTTTGTTTACAGTGAAGTATAATGAAGAAAAGTTCAGATCACAACTCACCAAGATAATGGTATTTGGCTTGACATCCAAAAAGACAGAACTTTAGCTAAATATGAACTTTACTATCTGAGAATAGTCTATAAGGTATGCCATGACGTGGCGCCCTCACACATCGGTCAACCCCGTCCATGACACGACATATCTTACAGTCTATAAAGAGAATTATTCAAATAATTATATCAGTTATGAAGAAATTATTTTTTATGCTCATACAAACAAAAATTTATTTATTCATACTGTTTATGTATTATCTTGGATAACCTTTTTATTTTCTAAAAAATAATGAGTGAATAAATCTGTTTGAAATTTGTATGGGTATAACAAAACCAGTGCCTGTAAATGTATCACATTTGTTAATTTAGTGAGACCATAATACAGTACTTCATGATATTTTTATTGGTCTGTATTTTGTTTTAGTCATGTGGTCTGGTATGTTTAAACTTCAGAGGCTATTTGTTGTAATGGTTTATCTGGGTATTGCAATATTGTTTATGGCCAAGATCTCATCCAGTCAGGAGATCCTTCAAATTGAATTGAATTGAATTTTTATTCAACCATATTTAACATTTCTGAAGGATGAGACTCTGAGGCTAAAAAATAGTTACACATTAAATAGTTCAGTCTAACCACATACATTTCACAATGCTAATAACATGGTAAAAATACAACAGAAACATGGAATAGTTACCAAAAAACTATGCATACGCCATAGATTTTATGTTCCCCAAGAACAATTCAAATAGATAAAAACAGGCTTCCCACGGACCACTCATTACAAATATAAACAACACCACACCCCTGCCGACAAGCAGGCTCTGTATGTACACACGTGTCACCACAGGCAACTAGACACACAGACTCAAATTCTCGCTAATTTATAGTATATACACGCAATTGTCAAAATCTGAGCATGCACAGTGATGATATTCGATAGCTTCTTTGACGTGTTTGTGCCTGTGTATCAATCAGTTGGGGGGTTGGGTGCTAATCATTCATTGTAAATGTGTGGTCTGTTGAAGTGTGGTTCATATTTATCAAAACCATCTATGGAAACATAAATTGTGTATCATATGCACAGTCTTTCAGCGATCATCCCATGTTTCTGCTGTATGTGACTGCTACAGGGTCTTGATGGCATAAAGGTCCAACATGATGAAAAGAATCACAGTCATACTGTATAGAAATAGAATAGACAAAAATTACAATTACTGGGGATATGGTTCATTGGTGCTATATTTTTTTAGTGACCATGATGATGAGTCATGGAAGACATTATACTACACATGAACATTTGCATGTTATAAACTTCAAGGACTATGGTTTAATCCAAGTCATTAATGTTATCTTATCAATGGGGCACCATAAGGAGTACATTAGATCATTCTTTTGTTCAGGACCAACCTTTTTTATAGCTCTACCAGACAATTGCTTTTCACATCTAAATTTCAATTCTCATCCAAAGTGGACCTTTTTAAGCAATAAAATTAGGATTGATCACATCAGTAGGTACAAAACTGACCATATACCTGGTCTATCATTTACCTGGTGTCAATGAAATATATACAGGACTGGCAAGTATGGTATTTGACCTGCAGATGTAGACAAAAATTTAAGAAAGAAACTATATATACCCAAAATAGGCAGTTACCCATGACATAATAAACTCGGTAGGATGCTTTCTACAATTATTTTTTATTTGGTAATTGTGGTTTCTTTGTTTTATGTAGACATAATATTTGTATATGTATACAGAGCAAACACCACACTTTCATATCCTTGCCAGCCCTGTATATACGTATCTGTAACAGCTTCAGTAATACTAATAGCCATATTTGTATATTGCTGAGGAGTCCGTATTTAGACTCCCTAACTTGTAAGTATCTCAGTTGACTGACTGATAACTTGAAATGTTCGACGAATAAAATCAATTAAGCTTGTTGTCAAACTTCTATTTACTACATAGCAACGAGTGGGTAGTCTTTCTTTCTACTTGTTAAGTCCTTACCATCCACATATCATATGTCATAAAAGTATTTGTCATATCAACTCTTGGGGGGAACTAGTTTTATCATCAGTAAATGTTTGTGTTGATTTCAACACTTGTGAAATTGCTTGACCAAAATCCTTAGCCTGAAATTTCCTTCCCTTTGTTCAGTTTTTATCAACACCTGCAATGCCTGATCATGTATACTATAAGGTATCCAAATATGTCGAGAGGGTTGTAATCAGTCTGTGTGTGTGTGTGTGTGTGTTTGTATCTGTGAGAGTATGAGAGATCAAGTCGATATCTAATGCCCATATTTATTGTTTCGTTTACAACAAGAGTACTCAAAATGTTGCTTAAAGTTAAACCTGGTGAAACACAAACCTCGGCCTTCTATCGTGCACGTGACCTGACGTTTAAAATTACACCACCAACGTTAGTAAATTTTGATACTTTCGTTATGAGATGTGCCCAGCAGCTAGAGTGTTTGACGATTCTCGAGAGCGAGATATGACTGATGAGACAGCACAATATGCTGTATTGTATTCGTTAACATAAATCTGAGTTGACACGCTGTACTTTATTTGGTTAAATATGCACAAAGGGGTTTTGAAACTGCACATTGTGTCGATAGAATCGAACTTGAATTTATTGGTGAACATTCCTGAGTGTCACAATGAATTACATTTACATCATGTACACATAACAGTTGTACCATTTGTTAGACATGATTTAGTGTTGTTTGGTCCTTGGGATGGAATTTATTTCAATCTAAAAGTACACCTGCCAAATACCATAAAGTTACAGACTGATGTTACGCACTTTAATAGATCAGACTTCTAATAAATAAATGGATGGAAACAAGAAGGCAATCTGTGATTTATTCTATAGCAGTACTAGTAGTACCACTAATACAAATTCCTGTTCATTTGTAGACGTTTACAGACGAGGGCGATTTCAGAAAAAGCCGATCTGATTGCTTTTATTGCTGAGATCGTACTCTTCTGCGCACAGACTGATTCATTTGCGAGGTTAGATTAAAACGTCTTCAGTCCAAAAGAAGCCACTTACAATAAAAAATGACGTTTCAGCATTGATCCTTTAATCAGAGCTAAGTATGTAGCAAAAGCATATCATGAATTAGAGGTTTGTTCGAGGAAGCCAGTATAAAAGATACTTTTTAGTGACGTACTCTGGTACTGGCGAGATATATTGCTTGTGTTGCAAAGGTAACACACTTATATGTTGTAAACACGTTACAATGTAAATGAGTAATGAGATTTGAGGATGAAGCCAATCTAATCTGAATGCATGGCTTAGCACATTTACGTGATGTGGAACGGAATTCATCCATCAATCCCCAGGGTTGTAGGTAAGACTAGTAGATATACATATCACGCTACAGTTAGACAGCGATCGTGCGCATCAAATTGAGAATACTGCTCTTAGATTATCAGCTGCATGCAGTGAATATGTACCGTGATAAAGCGATCTTGTCACGTTATAAAAACTGATGCTTGCTGTGTTACAAGTAGTTCACGCAACAATTGCAAGTCTATATTGATAAACGATACTTGCATACAAAAAGGGGATCATGCAATCAAGAATTATGAATTGGATGACAATCTTTGGAATCTTTCGATCTTTTTAAAACGATTTATTCTGTAAGCGAAACGATATTTTTAGCATATACCTTAAATTCTTATTTTTGGTGCACGAGGCATACATGTATGATCCGTTGTGGTCAACCATATCAACATTTGTATATAAAATAGTCGAAAATTGTAGCTATTGTGACTTTGAGGTAGACATATAGATAGTCTATCACAAAGACTTGTTTTGCAGTCTATCTGCAGTATAACCATTGCCTGGCGTCATAACTCTATATAACATCCCTAATATAGCGTGATAAGTAAACTCAATTTCTTTTCAAATAACTCTGATGGGTGTTACCCTCACAGTAATTTGCATCGGAAAAGCAAACTTTGAGGAAATGTGTATCAATTGAAATCAGAATAACTTGTTTTCCCCCATACAGTGATCTGCTAGGGAGAGGAATATTACAATGTAAGAATGTACTTGACGTATAAAGTTGTCCCTGACTTCTAACGAACTTGAACCACGTGTACGTATTTGAGCTTGAACTAGTGTGCGCATATAGAGGAAGTTGATAGAGATATTAACGTTTGTCCTGAAAAGGGATAATCAGAAAATTCAATTTACAATATCCCAAATTACAATATGGGTTTTTCTGTATAAATATACTTTAAACGTAAAAATGAAATACACACATTTTATATTCGTAGTATATTCGGTGTATGTAATTGTCCCCTGCCTTAGGCCAACGTATACTGAACCACAGACAATTAAGAAGGCTATACTTGTCTGTGACTGAACAATATACTAGTAAGTGAGCAAGTCACACGAGTCTAGTGTGTGTGTATATGCATGACGAACATCTACCACGGTAATAGTGCAGAGAGAGTTCAGAACACCACATTATGTCTAGATCTTCTAGCATATTGTGCCTTAGACCAAGGTCGTAAATAGTGATCTGAGCATACATACAATAATAGGGAACGCTAGTTTCATAGTGATTTACAATAATAGTCTTTCTACGAAAGCCTTGTAGGGAAGTGTGAACCGTGAAGTGTGAAGTGTGAAGTGTGAAGTATCACAGACAAGTAAGATATACTTGTAATTGTGTGTGGAAGTATGAAGTGTGAAGTGTGAAGTATCACAGACAAGATTTACTTATCAGTGGAAGTATGAAGTATGAAGTGTGAAGTCCTCAATTGTCTTTCGTTTCTTTCTGTTTTGTAACAGTGCATTTTTGGGGGATGAAAGTGATATCAGATACTGAAAGTTACACAAACTATTCGCTTTCCGCATTCTCGCAACCCAGAGCTCGAGTACAAATTTTCTGCTGACGCAACCACAGACAAAGAAGATATTAAAGAGGTTGGGGTTTACGATGATGGCTTTGCGTAGAATCAGAGTTTTCCGTTTCATTTATATTATCGATTATATCCCCAGATTGAACAAAATAAATCCTCATATTGCAAGCATTGCATCGAAAACTATGTTCTTTACTGTTTAAAGAAAGTATCTAGTCAAACTTATTATGTTTTAAACAAAAGGATGTGCTAATGAAACGCCAAAAATTATAAGCATGTAAGCAAAGAAATCGTTCATACCAGATATCAAATGAAGCATCAATTAACAAGCACATGGAACGTGCTTGTCTCAGGCTATCAACAGCAAAACAGTCGGTAGTCGGTCAAAACAGTCGGTCATTTTAAAAAGAAAATGTGCGCATCTCATAAGTTTATATGCAAGCAACATTTTCGCTTTAATTCCCCCCCTCCGATTCACTCTGGGATCGATTCAGAACGGCTATAGTATAGCAACGCGAGGCTATAAATCTATCAGTGTCCATGTCCTTCGTTTCAGGCCAAGCATGTAGACGTAAAATTCAGAGACACACTATATAGTGTAGTGTTTATATGGAATCTAAAGGTTAAGATGTTGACTGAGTGTTCTTTATACGAAATTACCATGTCAGATTCACAAAGGTCTGTGTTTTATCATCTCATCATCGAGTAAGCCCGTTTGTCAACGATGAGAATATGGCAATTACATATGCGTAGGATGAGTGCTGACTGATAGCGTGGTACGAATGTCTGTATCTCATAAGCTAGTAGGAGAGCAACATGTAATTGTTGTTCTGGGTGTTTACTAATAACGATCGATCCATTAGAATTACGCAAAAATCATTGAAACTCAAGTATAAAGACTTGGTATTTTACTTAATATGTCCATTCCGGTGAACAAAGTACGAGAGCAGGTGAAAGCATACTAAGACTTGCGATAATCGACCCCATTTACGTGTCTGTTTTTGTTTGTGCACCTGTCATTGTCACTTATCCTTAAAAATCTAGGACGATGGACAAATGAACACAAGACATACACTACAAGTTACAATATCCCCCTTCTCCCCCACACTGTACTCTCTCTCTCTCTCTCTCTCTCTCTCTCTCTCTCTCTCTCTCTCTCTCTCTCTCTCTCTCTCTCTCTCTCTCCCTCTCTCTCCCCCCCTCTCTCTCTCTCCCTCTCTCTCCCCCCTCTCTCTCTCCCCCCTCTCTCTCCCTCCTCTCTCTCTCTCTCTCTCTCTCTCTCTCTCTCTCTCTCTCTCTCTCTCTCTCTCTCTCTCTCTCTCTCTCTCTCTCTCTCTCTCTCTCTCTCTCTCTCACAATAATGATAAACTCTGTTCTCACAATAATTGTAATTGTAAGCTCTGTTCTACCAGTAGGATAGATGATAATGTCATAATATATAGTCTGTATTTATTGATTATCATTACGGTTGATAATTAGGCGTCATTATGTTAAGTTTTCTGTTGACATTGGGCTTTATGTCCTTGATCAATATTTCTCTTTCGTATTTGAGTATCCATTCTTTAGAATGTATTTGATGTCATAAGATTATGTTTTCCATAATTTAAATGGCGTCTTTTGAAATTACTGCATGTATGAACTATTTTTCGTTCAATATTTGCAACACATATCCGAGATTCTTTTGCAGTTGTTGAATGTTTCTATTCCTCGTGTTTATATATATAGAAAATATGAAAGAAATTAGAAATTTAGAAGAAAATTCATGTCTAGATGATAGCTCAATTTGCTTGAAACACGCAGGTTTGAAAGTTGATATAATTTACTATAATTATATATGATGTAGGGATGGAGCCATATTGAAAAAAAATGCCACTGTTAGAAATGGCTGCCGCAACCGAGACTGTATTTGAGCCATGGGTCAACGATCTCATTAGGGAACTCGATAAAAATATGTTATACGAGATTCTAACCGCCCTATAGAATTATTGAACATATAGCTTAACCTTCATCTTAAGTGGCCGTGTGCCACGCCCTCTTTCTTGCTCCGAGAGTATAGTGTGTATATATATTTGCATAGCACACGACAAAATGGCGACTTCCACATCAAATTTTGTGTCGTTGTGAAAAAAACAACTAAATTCGACTAATATGGTCGTTCATCTCAGATCTCTGGACTATTTGTCGCTAATCTGAAGTGGTTCATCACCATGGAAAACACATCTCAGACAGATTTTGATGACGAAAACGGCGAAGAAATAGTGAACCTGAACAGACCGCTAAGTATGCTAATTCGCACCCATTGATTCACATGCAAATAATTCGTCTAGGAATTTTTTGTTTATACCTGTATTTATAATAGAATAGTCCTGCGGAATAGCTATTTCTGACAGTTCGAGGCACCTAGCTTTTCAACAGATGAATATTACATATTTTTAGCTGCGAGCCGAACCGAACAGCTAGGGAGTGAGTACGAGTGTGGTGATCGGAGTGGTAACGTACAAGTTGGTATTTACAAACAACACACATGTCGTGAAGGTTGAAGTGAAAAAGTGCATCGGTGTCGATTTGAATTCGATGGAAGTATTGAAGACCGTGGATGAAAACGTTGCTGTTCATTTAACGGGTATCGATTTGCGTTGTGTGTGCTATTAGATAAACTGTGCAACTGTGTGCATCGTTGATAACCGTACGTCCGTCCTCATCCAGTGTCATCCCAAATATCACCTGCTGCACCACTCTTCATCCTCGTTGATACTAACATCCCAAACCATTCCATCCCTAACCCGTGCTTGCCTTGATGTAGATATTTTGTTACCATTAGTCTTATTTTCTGTTAACCATGGAAAGCATTGTGTTTGGTAAGCCAATATGCATTTTTTTCAATTTTTTATTTTTTATTAATTATGATTATTACCATAATCATATTTTTTTCATGAGCAATTCTGTACCTGTTTGGAATGAACCATATTAACCCCATAATAACTCCAAAGTAATGATATATGCGTAGTAACTGCTTATATACATGTATAGTATTTATACATGTAACATATTGGTATAACTGGTCACAGACTGCAATCTGCTACCCTTTATAGTTCAGTTCAGTTATTATTATTTATATCAGTTTTTTGTTTTTGCTCTATCCAGGGCATCTGCTTACCACCCAGTATTTAGACCTTTAACCCACTTGCTGCAACTTTTAATACATGTGATTGTTGGTCAAAATATTTATTTGCTCCATCAGATGAAATAGCATAACTATAAAATGTTTAGCACTGCTTTGCAAAACTGCAGTATCAATTTCATTGACATGTACACATGCTAGTAACTTAATCTTAGAATGTCAATTTAAAGTATCAAATTAGGTGGCTCAGATTGCACTGAAGAAAGAGAGAGTTTGAGAGAGTTTATTGTCACCGTAATGTTACAGTGACACTTACACAATTCAATTATTTACTTCCCAATATATGTCTTCATTCAGCTGAGGAAAACACAAGTGACTTAAGGGGCCTTGTAACTCAACGTCAAAGATGCATATTGGCAAACCTTTGTAAACTAAAAGTCAGAGATGAGTACTGGAAACAGTCCTATCTCATGGGTATGTTCCAGCTGAAAGAAGAAAAATATTGGGGAGAATAAAAGATGTACTCATGCACCTTCTTAAAAAATGTGAAATGGGGATAGTATGAGAATTTGGAACATTTTGATTCATATTTCAAGTACCGTGTATTCAATGATGTTAATGTGAGCCGTCATGACGTAGAATGACAGTTTTATATATAGTTATTGTCCTTTTCAAATGTGGCTTGCATGGGTTTTGATAAGCCTGAAATAGATAGGTTACACTACAGATGTAATCTCTTTTATAAATGAACTTTGATATATACATATGTATATTTAACTGAAATAAGCTACATTATTTTGAGTCTGTCTGTGAAATTGTGAGGTATATGTATCACTTATACCTCAAGTATTAAATATCACAAACTGATTGAAAGCAGTATGTGATAATAGAGTGATTTTCAAATTCGTATTTGTGATATTTAAAAAAAAAATTAATTCCATATTTCATAGTCTAGTCAAAAACAAATCGATACAGTAGAATTGTAATATTTGAATCATTGAAGACTTTATGAAATTATTTGAGTAGTTCTTATATAATCGTACATTTTCTTAGTATGGAATAATGAATTTTTAGTTAATAATCATAATGGGCGGTTTTAATATTCATAAATTTATCATTTTTAATAATAACAACGTTTGAAATATACATGCCTTGGTTAAGTGAATTCAATACTCCCATTCTGTAGTTCACAAACAATTGACATAATAGATTTTCAATATTTGATTCAAATTTATAAATATGTTTTCAAAAACGAATTATGATTATCATATGTTTCTTTGGTTAGACTAAGCAGTAATAGCAGACAGGCAAATTTTGAAATTCATATTTTTATTCATAGATTTTTGTCATACTGTCCTTGGTTAGCAAAATTTAGTAATGTGAGATTAAATATCAAATTATCAAAGTATAAGGGACTAGAATAACAACAGTAATTTTTTGAATACTTTGCAAACATTATCAGAGAATAACTCATGTCGTTATTATGCCCCCTTTTTTTAGCATTACCCCTTCTCTTCTGCTGCTGATGAAGATAGTATTTTCTTTGTGTAGAAACAGTTCAAAGTGCATGATAATGAAATGATTGTGATTGGTAGGGTGTGGTGTGCGGAGAAGAATGTATTCTATCGAGCTGCTGCTGGTTACAACCTGACACCCTTTGAATACTACATAGATCTAATTGAGGCCATCAATGCCAGCTGACTTGTTACATATCTATTCTTGCATTCATACAGCTAAGATTACTGGTAGTTATATGTAATACTATTTCATTAGGACTGTACTTCACAAGGACATTTACACAGTGACAGACCCCCAAATAATGTGAATAGATGATGAGATAGTCATGACTTATGACAGTCAGGAAATAGAAGGGTAGATGGTTGGATGGATGGATGGATGGATGGATGGATGGCGGCTGGATGGATGGATGGATGGATGGATGGATGGATGGATGGATGGATGGATGGATGGATGGATGGATGGATGGATGGATGGATGGATGGATGGCTGGCTGGCAGCTGGATGGATGGATGGATGGATGGATGGATGGATGGATGGATGGATGGATGGATGGATGGGTGGATGGATGGGTGGATGGATGGAGGGATGAATGGATGGATGGATGGCTGGTTGGCGGAATGAATGGATGGATGGATGGATGGATGGATGGATGGATGGATGGATGGTTGGCTGGCTGGCTGGTTGGCAGCTGGGTGGGTGGGTGGATGGGTGAATGGATGGATGGATGGATGGAGGGATAGATGGATAGTCTAGATAGATAGATAATAGATAGATATATAGCTAGATAATATATATAGATAGATAGACAGATAGATGGATATAGAGACATGTATAGACAGATAGATATATAGACATGTATAGATAGAGAGAGAAAGAGTATTCTTAAAGAGACAGACACACACAGGCCGATAAACACTATCAGGTAAATAGATGAATAAACAATTAGACACAGTTGGAAATATAGATAGCTGATATAGATTGACAGATAGATAACCATATAGATATATTGATAGATAAATGAATAAACAGGTGGGTGGATGGATGAAGGGACGGGAAGATTTGTATATTGATGAATGGATGAAGAAAATACAGTAGAATTAATAACATAACATGTAAAAATACACACAGACATTTTATCTAAGACTACACCTTTATTAATCCAATAAACAGGTCCATTAGTTTACTGACTGACACAAATATAGTGAATAGCTTCAACACATATATTTGCATAGTTAATGATATGCATTATGCAAATGTCATGAAAGAGCGTAGAAATGATATCTATAGTATAACTATAAGGTCATTTTATTGAGGGTGTTAATCCTGACCCTCTCCTCAAAAATGGATAAACAATATGTAACATGTCAGTCATAATACTGCAATGTATAATTCATAGGTATGAAATTACACATTTTAGAAGATGACCTTTAGTCTCATGAAGAACGAAAAGAGAGAATAAAATAAACATGTTTTGGAATGGGCATCACATATTGCAGCTGTCGAGGGAGGTGTTCCAGGGATAGTTACTGGCTTTGAAGTGGTATATTTAGAACTAGCTACATGCACTACATGTAAAACAGCTGTTACTTGTCCTAGCTGATATCTCATCAACATTATCAAGTTACAGAGTGATTGTGACAATTATCAATTGTGTTCATGCATAGTAATTCAAATTAATATGCAAAATATTTAGCTTAAGACATGATACAGCTTATAGTTAATTGAAAACATTGTTGAATTTACCAAAGGTTACATTTCTGAGACTACCCTTATATTTTATGAATGCATGATAAATATAGTCAGAATACATCCCCAACGTATGCTCTTTCATTTTAATTCTAATATTTCGTTTAATACAATTTTCACCTTCTTTGGTTCTTTGGTTTTTACCAGCGTGCTCGTTATTTGAGTACAGGGTTATTTGCTGAGAGTTAACTAGACAGATTCACAGCACATAAAGATTCATGCATAACAGATAAGATAAATTATGTATGTTTCAGTATAAAATGATTAATATTGGGTTCTGATATCATATACTATCTATATGATGAATAAAATATGTAATATGATACATGGTAGGGAATCAGGCCAATTTCATTTCATTATTATTTCATATTCTTTCGTAAGTTCATTGATTATGGTTAATGGCAATACACGTGAAAATTGAAGAATAGTACTAATAACAGTTGTCATTATTAGTGCAGTTTATTCATTTTTTGTTCATCGTTGAATTGTCATTCCACCATTACATTATGCTGATAGGGATATATTTCGTAAGTGTGCATCATTTTCTACATGGTGACATTTTATTCAATGAGACACAGTTCAAGTTATGTGATACATAATTTTTGCATAGTGATGAGTGATTTGCATATTTGTGAGTTATATTTAGGAAATAGGAGATACTAGTTGCATGTCACTAAAGGAGGTCAAAGGTTATACATGTAATAAATGTACCAGAAAGCAGAACTCTTAAGTGACATATATGTGATTAGTATGTGCTAGAAGTTAACTGAGAAGTCAAAGGCTGAAGTATGTGCATATATCAAAATTTGTGCATAGATGCAGGGCTGGACTGGTGGCCATTCATAGGTCTGAATGACCACCATCTTATAAAGTTGGTAGTGTAGATATAATATTTAGTAAGCAATTCTATGTGTCCTGGACAACTGCAAGCCCTGAGATTTACAGCCAATAATGGCAACATACAGTAACAGAGTGTCCTCATTGTCTTGACAATAGTGACAAAGTGACTCAGTTGTCATGACAACAGTGTCAAAGTGAAATGCAAATCATGCAAATGGGATAATTGCTCTCAAAGTGCTTTTGCTATAAATAACATATAATTATTATAAAAGGGATTTTTTGAATTCTGTTATAATTTTTATTTGATGATAGTATACATGCAGTTAAAATAATAATATATTTTGCTTGTAATTTTTGCACAAACTTAAATATCTAAAAAAAAGTCCTTGATAGTGAATAAACCTATCTATCAATATTTAGATTCCAAATGACCCCTCAACTGTGTCGTATTTCCACATTCCAAAAGACTCTTCAACTTTGTCCTAATTTTGTTCAATTTCAAATGAATCATTTCTCATGTCAGAAGATAACCAATATTTGTTTTTCGCGATCATCAACTCTTTGCTTTCATTCTGACCGTGACTCATTCTTATCTAAATTATACTTGATTATTTTTTGTTTTTTAGCAAAAATATTTGGTAAAAAGTTTGCTAAAGCAAGTAAAGCTGTAGCTAGTAAAATATGGCAGGAGACGGCACCAACCAAAGACTGCGACTTGGTGATGACATTCCCAGGAAAGACAGATGACGAGACATTGATGTGGGTATTGGCAAGACTTAGAGCTAGATCACCAGAAATCAGTGCTCATGTACGACACCATACCAATGCGGGCGTTTATGGATTTTATCTTACCGCCAGTTTTGAAAAGTAAGTTGTTATACAACTGTTTTTACATAACAAGTTCATTACCATAGCAATGTGGATGTGTTTGGCTTTTATCTTATCCCAGTAATAATACGTTCTTGTAAGTTTTACCACGACCAAGGGTTCGTAATACTTACGAGTAACGTTTTGTCAAGCAGTAAAGCCAGCAAACTGACAGTTTGTCAAAGCCTGTCGACCTGAACAGGTAAAACGTTACTCGTAAATAATAAGAACCCTTGGTCACAGTATGAGAATGTATTATTACTATGTTTTACCATAGACAGTCGAGAAGAAACACTTTCAGTCTATGGTTTTACCGACCTGATGAACATGTTTATATAAAGGATATCTTACCCCAGTTTTGGAAAGTAAGTTATTTTACAACAGCCCTTGTCTCAGTGATGACTACAAAATTATGTGTTGATTTATCTTACCATCAGTTTTGAAAAATAAGTTTATGCAACCATGGCAACCATTCCTACATAACTAGTTCATGGATTGTACTGTTGAGTTTGCTGGTCAGCCATCAGAATTTCACATACAATCATGACAATATCTTACATGACTGTCAAATAACAATCAATTATTCATCTTCATCGTGAAAACTTTGTTACAAAAGAGGTAGGAAAATTTTTTAAATTGTACAATTTGTAACAAGTGTTGACATAAAAGGAGCAATTGACTGGTAGCGCATTAAAAATCATGGAACGTTATAAGAGTTTTGACATCTCGTTTTAGCTGTATTAGTATGATATTTAGTTTCAGTGTATACCTTCAATGGCATTACATATAAAAACATCTTCTGGCAGTAGCACAGTTGATATGACAACAATACTATCTTTGACATTTGAATATACCTGTAAGCGTATATTTGTTTCCGTCTGTTGCAAGTGATGTTTATGTATGCTTCAGTAAGTAGAATTGTATGGCTTCCTTTTATATGCATCAATAATTAACCACCAAAACCTTACAAACTCAGCAAATGTCCTTTTAAAATGTGTCTCGATATGACCAGGGCTGGCAAAAAACAACTGGCTACTCCACAATTTCTTGCTGGCTACTTTTACCCTAATTTGTGTTTTAAAATTCTTTGTTTAACTACTAGATATCCAATGTTGGGCAGATTCGTTGGCCTAGGAAGTACTGCCTACTTTTCCAATTTTATCTGCTACTTGTAAAATTTAGATACATCTCTTTTTCAGCTTACTCAAAGGTGCTGAGGAACTTGACATCAGGAAGAAGGTGAAAGAGGAGTATGGCGGAGGTTTAAAAGAATTTAGTTGTGAGGAAGAAAGTATCTATGAAGACATAGAAAACCCTGCAGTCTTCTTTACTTCAGAGGTAAGGCAGTACAAGAGTAAAACTGAACTCAGCCATTTCTTAACATAGTGATTACTAGTGTATGTTTTTGTCTTGATCGTGTTTGGGCAGCAATCAAGCCAAAAATGTAAACATGTATAAGGATGTATCAAGAAAAAGTGAAGGTACACGTACTGAGATTGAATTTATCAAATAACTGATATTATACAATCAAAATCAGAAAACTAGAAATAAACTGTCGTCTGGCTCCACAAAAATTAACATTCCTACATGTTATTATATTGTAATACAAAGATTGAAGTAAATGATCAAAAATGTACTTCAGCTTGGTAGATCAAATGACTTACAAAGGTTATAACACACAAGAAATTCAAAGTTTTTAGCACTGGGCTTTCGATCTGTAGTAGTGGTGAAATGTTGAGAAACCCCAGAGTTCTTCAATGTGTATTGACTTTGAAGTCTATACTTTCTTCTTATATGATGTGCATGTAACATAATTGTATCCCCAATGAACCTTGAACTTGATTCCCTGTGGACTACACAAATTAATAAATACAACCTCCGAAACACACCTGCTCATCGGGCATGACGATCCAATTCACTTGATGAGTGATCAGAACCAATTAGCTTAATTGTAAATATCCCATTAATTTGACCCTAAATCCAGTGACAGCTAGATTGGACAGCAATTTAATGAGTCAAACTCGTTATTTTTGTTTCAAATAAAGATGTCGTAGATATCAGTATTTTACACAATCAGAACTTACTATTTTATTATCGCTACCAGGAAACTTGTGATTATTTGAACTGATGTATGAATAGCTACAGTAGATTTCATCTTAGCTTGCAAATGCTATTAAATGATGTATCAAGATCAGTCAGACTGATCACAAGGTTTCATGTTGGAGATAGACACAATAAAGATTTCACAGAAACAAACATATTCTCAATGGTAGACACTCAAGAGTTGTGAAACAAATTATCATTGTCAGTAACTGCGTGACATTACATGTAAAAACTGTAAACTTCAAAACTCTGTCCTGTCAATGCGTTTGTGTATCAGAACTGAATGGAATGATCTGAAGAGTGACTTAGTTACAGAAGTATGTGGCTAGACATTGCTTAAATGAGACTGTGTAATTGTATGCTGTGTAAGCAGACATTCAATTACTGCATAAACATGTACATGTACTTATAATAATATTGAGACTGTGTCTGTGACTGCATTAAAACAGACTAAGTGTTCCCACAGGGGCTTATTTGTACTGCACTAGTTGCACAGTGACTACTAATTCTACTGCATATATATTATTGTAACTGTAAAATTTCCATCTGAGGCCCGAGATATCAAGTAAATTCCCCTCACGTTTGAAATTGCCTAAGATTTAGAAAATGCCTTAAAGGTAAATAGAGAACAAGGATAGAAAAAGATTTATTCATTTTTTGTCTTCCTTGGTTAAAATTAACTTATAAAATTCCAATTTTTCATTCGTGCACCTTCATTTTTTTTCAGCTCTGTCCCTAAGGATTGCATTGCTAACAAACTGCCACACAACAACCATTTGTTCATTTATGCAACCTTACACTCATAGAGGGTATATACTAGTCAAAGCTGTATACCTCATACATTTAGAGATATCACAAGATTGTCAAATTTTTACAAAATTAAATTATACTTTATTTTTGTCACGTCACAGGAACGCCAAGAGATTGTCTTGTTCATGTTGAATAATCTACGAGCTGAAGAAGGGGACACATTAGGCAAAGTGAAATTTGTTGAAGGCCAGCCAATAAGTGAGTTAGGAACTAATGATCACAGTGTATTTGTTAAGGTTTGGGAACCATGGTAACTGAAGAGAAATCTGGTAAAACTTGCATAGATTTTGATAAACCGTGAATAATTTTGATGGGGAACCCCTTTGTAGATTTTACCTACTACGTACAGACTGTCGTGATGTGTATGACATTATCTTTCCATAACTATGCCCAATTGTATGATATTTCCTGTTTCTTGTTGCCATGGTTTCCAAACCTTAGCAAAAACACTTCTTTTTACAAAGATTTTTAACTGGTGTTGGTACTTTGCAAGTTGCAGAAAAAATGAACTTGCAGTATAATGTTTTTCAGTATTCCAGCTATCTGTTCAACCAATGCAGTGCATATGTTTACTAAACTATTCATTAGAAGGCCAGTACAGATACCATCGTACAAAAATGCATACTGCATCTAAAAGATAGTTTGAAAAAAAGGTCAACAACATCTGTGGATACAATATACCATTGTATACCCACCAATAACTGCTGCAAGTATTTAACCCTACCAGTTGCAAGATAGTATTACCTTCATACATACGAATTCAATATATGCAATCAGGGCTTGAAATTAACAGTAGTCCCATGGCCACAGACCGCAGGCTACCAATTCTTGTCATGGGACTAACATAATTTGCAGCCGATAACCCACTCAGGCTACCATTGATTATGCAATGATTTAAAGGAATGAAAATTTATGGACATGAAAGTATTTTAATATCACACATATTACCAATAGAGAAACCATGTTTTCAGTTCAGGAATATAGGACTATCGGTCACTATCCTTGGGCTACCATTTTCTGAAATTGGTAGCCCGCTAAGACTACCAAAGAAAAAAGTTAATTTCAAGCCCTGATTATGTAATAGAAAACACTACTTGAGTTGTATTATATGACCAGAAAGACAACAACAACAAATGTATAACTGAACGACATGTAGATCAATATTGGGCATACAGTTGATATTTATAGTATTACCCACAATGCAATGTAACCTAGTAGTACCTGTATTTTGCAACATTCTAAAATTAAATGATGAATACCGACATATAAATATTTATCTTGCCATTTTATAGTTATATATTATTCCCTAATATTTTTCCCTTCATTCAGCTGAGTAAATTCTGAATGACATAAGGGGTCTTGTTTGACTCGTAGCAACAAAGTCTGTATTTATTTTACGGTTGAATGATGAAACATATTTGAGGAAATTAATAGAATTAGACCTGTACAAGCTTAGGTAATGAAATATAAAGAAAAATAATGGTGATATTAAACATTTGGGCAAATATTCAATCATCTCCAAACCAATGACAGACATGTGCTGTGATGTAGAACAATATAACATAAATCCTGTATTATGTGCTTGAATGCATACAACTTCGCTTGTGTGTAGTGTCAATTTTAAAGTATTACATAAATAACTATTAATCATATGATATGTTACCTGAGTGATTTCAGACGTACTCTCCAGTTATGTCAAAATGATAATCTTTGGTGTTATTTTTGTCATATTGTTCAGTTCCTAAGCTTGTATCAAAGGGAGTCATTCAGCATGTGTTTCCATTACACGAAAATGATAAACTAGCAAGTCTCAGAAAAACCTGGGTGAAAGCAGTTTTGAAAAAACAACCTATAGGTAAGTATAATATACACATATTTATTGGATAATTATCTATAGATATATTATGCATTGGTGAATAATGTCTCTAGATGAAGCAACTATAGATAAATCTGCTATAATAGTAATGATAATAATAGAAATTTATATAGCGGCTAATATCCACAGAGACAGTGATCAGAGCCGCTTATAGATACAAGATATCAAAATACATTATTAAATTGAGAAATTAAAACGATGTCTGGTATTCCCTTACATCAAATACAAATGAAATACAGTATGCAGAAAAGTAAGATAGTAAAAAATGTTGTACATGCAGGCTTATGTTCTAAAGACAAATAACAGTCTACATATTAAACACCTGAATGAAAACAATTAAAAGATACACTGGTATAAATGACTATAAAAAGGTGACATTGTGAATCTGATAAACAGTTGAAAACTCTGGAAACTAAATAGCAAGCGATTATATTGACATGATATAAGTGACTATTTTGGTGTAAAGATAGTCATATATTGTGCAGGGTTAGGTCATTGTACAGTTGCCCCAGTTTTATCTGAAATAAATTAATGAAATATATTAATATAAATTGGTTTATTTATTTATTTATTTATTTATTATTTACTTACTTACTTACTTATTTATTTATTTATTTATTTATTTATTGCATCCCTTTTGGATCCAGGGGCTCACTAAGTAATATGTTAGGAGTAGCACTGGTAGTAAAATTGAATACATACATTACTAAAAATTAGAAAAAAATATGACTTTTAAATCAGGTACAGAAACGAAAAAAAGACCTCCAAAAAACCCCAGGTATAAACTGGGAAAGAGAACAAAAAACAAACAATCAATTCTTCAAATGTTAGTATTCAAAACCTCTCATCAGTGTCCCTTCTAAGTCAATTTGACGTACCACTGACGCACACAATTTCTAGTGACGCACCAAAATTTCGTGTTCCCATATCTCTTCCTATGTGGTGACCATTGTGCCTTCGAAGCCAATTTCTAGTGATGCACCAAAATTTGGTGTTCCTCTATCTCTTACTGTGTGATGACTCACAAGAAATCCCAGTTTTTCTCATTTTGACTCACAACAGCAAAATTTTGGCTATCATTAAAGCGAACACTGCCTCTGATGTGAATAAGCCTCAGGTCTTGCATTGGACTGAGATACTGCTAACTGAGTGTGTCTTTGTCAGATATACAAATTGTAAATTTAATCTGTTGTCATTTGATTTATATCAAGCATAATTGATCATTAGTGTTTAATTTATAAATTGATAATTAGAGTATAAATTGATTAGATATCCTAGTTGTCATTACACTCGTGAATATTATATTAATGGCAAATTAATTTCAAATTAAATTGCGTTTTCATGACTTAGAAATTTGTCCTTCACATAATAGAATGTAATAATGTTTATGTAATAGAAGAAGGAAGATAAATCCGGGGAATTAAATGTTACTGATAAAATTGAAAACTGAATCAGAATGTAGCATCTGTCACAGTGAATTATATTATTAAAAATTATGTGTAAATACTGATGGTAGAAAAAAACACTGTCATCAGTGTATGTATTTTGTTGCCAAACTTATTTGAGTTTATTTTGCTGAAATAATGTATGCACCAATATAAATCTGTATGAGAATCGAATTACTGTAACCGTCAATTAAAACCATAGATAGCAATGACAGATATTTTTTCAAATCAAGAAATATACTCCTAAA
The DNA here is from genome assembly GCF_964340395.1 of Glandiceps talaboti. Classification (NCBI taxonomy): domain Eukaryota; kingdom Metazoa; phylum Hemichordata; class Enteropneusta; family Spengelidae; genus Glandiceps; species Glandiceps talaboti. The sequence continues at coordinate 10,993,030 of NC_135560.1, read as the reverse complement.
GGTTGTACAGCTATAGGTACACTGGAGTCAAAAATTGTTTTATTTCCAAAACAAAATACAGCTGTGATGTAAAAAACTGTCTTTCTGCAAAAAATGTTTGGATGCCAAAATAAATAAGTTTACTGCAGTGTAACTATATTGAATGTGAAAACACTACTGAGAGAAATTATCAGCACCAGAACAGATATGAGAATCACATTTCTTATTTCTTGAAACATTTTAAAAAATGTTTCTGTGTTTTCTTTTCAGATGACATTTGTGACTACTTTGGTGTAAAGATAGCTATGTACTTTGCATGGCTTGGTCACTATACAGTTGCCTTAGTCCTACCAGCATTTTTTGGTCTCTTTTTGTGGTTTTTCACTGAAGATGACGATGTGAGTTTTAAGTCAAATGTCATTATAGTACTTTATTGCATTGGAGAAAACCATTGATTATGTAAAATTGAAAATTAATCAAAAAATTAATGTTACCTGAACTTTTTGACTGCACACTTCATTCTTTGTCAGTAGATTGACATTAGTGATTTAAAGACACAAACACATGTTGGTAGTGACCCTGAGATGATAGTGCACAGCTTTGTGGCTGCAGCTCCGTGTAAATTAACTGAAAACTTGAAACGCATATTTCTGTTTGCACTGGACATGAGTGACATAAAAGTATAAAATCACTCTCTAAGAATCACATATCGTGAAGTGACTTTGATGTTGCCTGTAAATAATTATGACACTTGTATACATGTACATGCAAAAAAGTATAGCCTGTACCATAAGTAGAGGGAAAGATTTGCAGTCACTGTGCATCAATGTAAGCAGCAAGGTGGTGCAAAGACTTAAACGTGCAGTCGAAAATTTCAGGTAACATCGAATGTTTGTCTTTTGTGCATCTTCAATCTTGTATGGGCTACTCTGTACCTTGAGGCATAACATAAAAGTACACCGTAGGCACTCCACATTGGTGTAAGCAATAGCAATGCGGTGCTTCCACAACTGAAAACCTTTCAGTTATAGCATCGAAAGCCAGGGTCAAGAAATTTTTAACATTTAAAAAAAAAAATCATTATTCAAAATTTCAAACAGCCTTGGTATGCATATTAACTACACCTATGTTTTGAATATTACAAACTCTCTAGAAATATCTGATTGTATTTTATTTTGTAGGTTAGCCAAGATCGAATGTTTGTCATCTTTGCACTGTTCAATGTTGTATGGGCCACTCTCTACCTTGAAGCCTGGAAACGTAAAAGTGCAGAGTTGGCCTACAAGTGGGGAACTTTAGATACCAAAGATGAATTAATAGATGAACCAAGACCATTATTCACTGTAAGGGACTATCTCTTGTCTTCTTATCGATGTTAACATTCATTGTAGGATATTTATGCTGATGATGAAAATTGAAAAAAAAATGATCTCAGTATAAGGCCAAAGAAAAAAATTGTGTGGTTCTGATAACGCCCAATTTCAAAACAGGGTGGGTAGGTAGGGAATTTTTTATTTTTTTTATTTATTTTATTTTATTTTTTTTCTTTATTTATTTTTTTCGGTCTGGTTCAGGTTGTTATGTAGAGGTCAACAGAGATTTTTCATTGCTGTGTTCACACTTTCCATGTGATTTGCAGGAGCTACACTGTATTTTGCCATGTTGTTTTGTTCACAAGCCAAATCTCTCTGTCATTAAATCTCACTATTTTTCTCATGACTTTGCAAAATTTAAAAAAATTTCATTATTTTTGTCAGATTACCTTTTAAAAAAAGTTAGGTTCGGTATTGAAAAATATGTTGGGTCAGGTTATCAGAACCAAACAATTATTTATTTATTTTTGCCTAAGGGTAGTTTATACTGTAGATCAGTGCATGTACATATAGTGATAATGGATGTCATTGTGTTATATGCATGTATGTATCTGTATAGAAGGTATTATATTTTGTATTTGTTTAAAGGTTATAAATGTAAATATCACCCACATTTTCTATTGTTATTGTAGCACACATGTTCAAATCAAACTAAGGGTAATCACTAATGGCACTAACTGATGTCAGCAGAATGCTAGAGTCAGTGAGACAGTCCTTGGATGTGTTAGAATTTCTCAAGTCAGTGGGCATCGTTACAATATTTACATAGTATGCACACCTCAGAAATGAAAATCTGTTACAGTAACATTGTTCAAGAAAACTTACACCCATGGGTCAGCATACAAGAATTTTGAAACAGAAGTGAAAATCATCTCAGAATTTAGCCATTGTAGAATCCAATATGGCCACCAAATACCTTGTTAATGCTAGTATGGGATAATAAAGATTGTTGATTTCTTTGAAAACAAGATGGTGGACCCCCAAATTGGAAATCAGTCCCTGAGGCATATTCTGCCCTTAAAAATTACTCTAAGCATGCACATTTTGGAAAGTCATGTGTATTTACTGTCATTCCTTTGATATGCCATGAACCATAAAGATAAGTGAATTTTTCAAATATGATAAATTAGAAACATATTAGTTGTCAGAAATAATTTTATTTTGAATTTTGATATGCCAAGTGACTTTATAAGGTGTACTAAAACTCAGATAGCTGCCCTCTACAACGTCACTGGGTTTGGTCAACTTCATCTTGTGATTTCAATTGACAGGGACCACTTCGTATAAGTGACATAACAGGTCGACCTGAGCCATACTTTCCTCCCTGGAAACGTAACATGTATCGATATTGTGTTACTTTACCTGTGATGTTGTTATGTGTTGGTGTTGTCATCTGCTCTATGTTAGCCTGCTTTGAGTTGCAAGAATACATCAATAAGTTGGTAGCATCTGGGGATCTACCAGGGTATGTACAGATTTTTTTTTTCATTTCTAAATTTAAGTTTTTTGCAAACTTGAAACTAGAACATCAGTAATGCTGATTATACCATTATTACCATTATAGGTAATATTTGATCAGATGCACTGTAAATGAAGATGAAAGCTAGTCAGTGTTTTCATAGTTTTATGGACCATCCTTAACTTTTTATTTTCATGAATAAGTAGTGAAGATGTCATAAAGTGGTTCTGTGGGTGAGAAGTTTTATTTATTTTCGATTTTTAATTGATATTTAAAAACAACTTTTAATTTACTATATTTTTCAACTTTAAACAATAATTTGTAACAACTTAGATAAAGTCTGTGTTTATGTAAACACAGTAAATTCCAGAAAACTAAAAAAGTATGAAATCAAAAATCTGTTATTGTACCTTAGACCAGGTACATAGTGTCTATGATTGTATGTACTACCCAAAGTGATTTTCAAACAAATTGATTGAAACACAAGCACTCGCTTGTAAAAGTAAACTCAAGTAATCAAACTATTTGATATGCATTGTGATGTTTCAATACACAGGGAAGCATGTCCAGACTGGACTCATCTGATGAAGTGTAAAAAAAAACCCAGATGGATGCTTACCAAAAAACAAGATGTAACTTTCCATAAAAAGTGACCACCAGTCATTACCACAGACAAAATAGGCATCTATGCATGTCTGCTGTGAGAAATGTTTACTAAAAGAAACTGTATTTGTGTAGTTAGTTGAAATGTTAGTGGTAATGAGATTTGTCACAATTTAACACCTACTGGCGCCTCAAAAGGTTGTTAACCTTTGATAGATATTATATTTAGGATGGACTTTCCAATTAAAATATTATTATATATTAAGCTATAACCTTATTTTTATTGGCGTTCAGTTAGAATATTTTCGACCAAAAATTCAACATTTGTGTTCAATTTTTAGGGCATCATTTATATAGATTGTTATTGTAATAACAGATATTGCAACAATATTTGAATGCTGAAGTTATTGAGTATTATTTCAAAACATAAGTCAGATTCAGATATCTATTAGGGATGTACATAGAACTGTTTCTCTGTTTTGAAGTTCATTTGATCTTATCTTTGTTATGGATTCATATTATTTTGTATCACTTCTGAATGATCTGATTATTTTGACATGTCTCAGTCTGTATTTCTTTGTGTAATGTTTTATATCATTATCTTTACGTTCTTTTTTTATCTTTTCTACAGGTCTTCTTTTATTCCGCTATTTTCTCTGTTTGCATGGTATGATTCGCGGTTTATTTCTCTTCTTATTTAATCTATCATTTCTGAAACATGAAGTCTTCCTCCGTATCATATCTTGTATTGAGTTTAGAGTACTTTTTTAGTGAACAGGTTACGTACAGTGGTTCTCTCGGCAATATGACGGGGGCATGACTAGATGATTGTTTCGCTAACAAAGATAGTTGGTGAATTTGCTGCCTTTTTTTGCTGGTAAGCTGCATGTCAAGTAGGTATATGGTATTGAAGGAACATAGTACAAAGACGTTAGACCGTTTATTTAATGTTCGTTCAATGACATGTGCTTGCTGGATGGCTTCTCTGCTTGTTTGTGTGGTGGTGTGCTTTGAAAGGGGTAACCTATACAATAACAGGGTTTAAGGTAGACAGACCAGATAGACTTAGATTTCGCAAATTTTACAACAAACCGTCTCAAATTAAAAAACCCTGAGTGCTGGTAGATGACACCTTAATCAACTGTAATTTCACATAATCTTTGCAATGTACCAATTTCTTGAAATAGATAATAAAACTTGAGAAAAAATTCTTTCGATGAAATATTTGTATGTCATTGGTTGATGTTCCAATTTACCAGGTGGATGAAACAGTTACCAAAGATATTGTTGGCTGTTATAGTTGGTATCCTGGATGACGTATATAAGAAGGTTGCCTATTGGTTGAATGACTTGGAGAACTATAGAACCGAAGAAACTTATGAAAACCATCTTATTATCAAACTCAGTGTGGTGAGTGTGTCTAGAATTGTCAGTGATACGGTTCCATGGAGCCTGGCACCCATTCAACTTTTTACGAGGACGCATTAGTCCTAAATATTTTTCTACCAAGGAAAATACGAGTGATCTAATTGTTTTTTGTCACTACAAGTCACTAGTCGAGTAGTGACAAAACCCTCAGATCACGAGTATTTTCCAGATGAATGAAAAAATATATTGGAGAATAACATAATTATACCAGTGCCAGTAATATCATAGAAAAATCACAGGAAGTTATGGCAATTTTGAATGTTTTGATGTCCATTTCAAACACAGCAGAACCAATGATGTAGACATGCGTTGTTGTGACATAGATGCGCGTTGTCGTGATGTAGAACAACCAGGATATAAATTCCATATTTTTTTTGTTCAACTTGGCTTGTGCATGGTATAATGATCATTGTGTGGTGGAAAAGTAAAAATGTTTTAAAACTATTTTTTTTTTTGCAGGGTCAATTCATGAATTCATTTATGGCACTCTTCTACATTGCATTTTATTTGCAAGATATGATGCGCTTAAGACAGGTAATGTTACATGCTATGTTTCTTATAATACAGTGGTCAGAACAAAGCCTCAAGTCATTGTACAACCACAGGGAAAATGACGAATAATCAATTTTGTTTTCGTGATTTTCCAGATTTCTAATATTATTTTCTCTATATTTCAAATTTCAAAAGTTTTAAATATTGTTTCCTCTCACTCTATTTTTCTAATTTCCTACTTTATCACTGTCTTCTCAGAGTTTACCAACTTTACATTAATTAGTAGATTACTAATCCTAGAACAAACTCACAGGCTATTGATTATGCGTCCTTTTCCCTGTGGTACAACTTACCTTGGATGAATGAAACTTATTACAAACAGGGAAAGTAAACAAGTGAATTGGATAATAACACTTGGCACAGCATTTTGGAAGTACAGAGACTTTTACTGCAAACCATGGTTTGATATTAACAGTGTTGTGTGTACATGAAATGCCAGGGGAACTTCAAATTTGTTTATGAATGTGAACTATTATGTAAAGTGGCCATAAAACTGTTTATTATCAAATGATGGAATGTAATACAAGTGTCTGTACTTCCAACATGCTGTGCCAAATGTTATAAATCCAATTCAGTTGTTTACTTTCCCTGTTTGTAACAGGTTCCGTTTGTCCACGGTCTGTTGTTGGCAGTTGTAGTATTTCTCTGTCAACATCAAAATGCATTTTTCAAATAAAACTTTCAACTCAAAGAGTCAAGAGAAATTTTTAAAGCAACTCCTAACTTTTTTGCTTCATTAACGTCATCAGGGCAACTATCAAAATGTATGTTTGACTCCATTTTATGGGGTCTTTATGCTATTTTTTGTTGAGTCTTGTTTGTGTTGAAAATGTGCTACACTTCTACTGGAAATTTTGCAATCCTCCTAATTAGCTGAATTACCTGACTTCTACTTTTAATACCATTTAATCTCAAGTCAACAAATTGTAAATTTCTGGTATGTTTTATCACTCGGATACTAGTATCATGCATGTGTCAGCAATTACAGCAACGTACGAAAGTCAAAACTACAAAAGTAAATTGTCGTGTTCTTGGGATTTTAATAACAGATTTTATTTTCAATTTTAGCAATTAGCCGCTCTACTGATAACACGTCAAGTGGTTGGAAATTTCAAAGAATCTTTACTGCCTTATTTGTTGGAAAGGTACAAAACTATCAAGATGACGTACAAACTAGCTGCTGAAGAAATCCCTGATGACGACAATGGAGATAAAGATGCTGCTGCAAAGGATGATGGTAAGTTTGAAGTTGTATGAATGAGGTAGCTTAATGCTGCAAAGGATGGTGGTAAGTTTGAAGCTGTCTGAATGAGGTAGTTTAATGCTGCAAAGGATGATGGTAAGTTTGAAGTGATATGAATGGGGTAGCTGAAGGTGTGAAGGATGATGGTATGTAGGGGTGGACATTATTTGTAGTAGATTAATGCTGCCCAGTCTTAATTTCAAATGAAGTTAAAACTTGAACAGAAATGCAATCACAACCAGAATATCAAATTCTTCTGTTCCAAGTACATGTACTTGTGTCAAATATAGAATTATCATTATGTTAATTAGACTGTGTTGCTCCACCCTCAGTGGTCTTGATCTTTCCAACCGACTGAAGGCGCCCTGACACAGTGTACCTACAGATAATATGTAAATGTGATATTTTGAGGCAGCCCACATACCAAGTCAAAGACTTACCATGACATACATGAAGCAGTTTACACTATATGAAACTTGTAACTTTATAGGTGAATTATTTGTATAATTTTAAACAGGAAAATCATCAACGCTACAAGAAGCTAAAGACAAGAAGGATGGGACTGGTTCTCAGCAATTAACACAGGCTGAAGTTGAAGGTGCAATGAAGAAGTATGAAGTAAGTAATACAACTCTCTTTCTTCTCATGTGTAAGAGGACATGCTTGTAACATTTTGTAAAGGGGAACACCACTCCAGGAAATAAAGTCATTTTCTTTAAAACTTTATTTTCTCTTGAGTCATTTAGCTACTTTTTATCACTTACATTACATGCGATTACCAAGAAAAAAACAAGTTAAAACTTGTGTCTCATTCATCGTTCATTGTATTTCCTTTCCATGGACACACATTGTCTCACGGGAGTCACAGACATGCATATATATACAATACCACACATAAACATTCATGATTGTCTTATTTGAAGGTACATATGGTAGATGTAAGCACTTAGGATTTATGAATATTCATGTTCTGCTATCGTACATGCATGTCTATTGACACATCGAATAATGAATGAAGAACAAGTTTCCATTTGGTAAACATCAGCAATAGCGCATAACACAATATTTCCCATAGTTGTAGTTATACTATACACTATTTGAACATAAATATCAGATGTGATACGAATGTTAATAAATAAATAAATTTATGGTATGATTTTATCAAAATGTCATTCCTACAATTGTCATAGATGTCAAAAATATGACAAACGTTTGAGTTTCGGAAATTATCAGTTGCCATGGTGATGTATGTATTACCATTGGTAATTATACAATATGCTAATGTCAACTGCCTTTGACAAATTCTTTTGTCTCTTTGACATGGAAAATCTGGATGATAAGTTGTTGAGTCACGTAACTCTTGCATTGGTCTTTGCTCTGTGTTCTTAGACTAGGAGACTGATTTTACAGACTTATCTAGTAACCTTTCTAGCTGTTACAAATTGTAACATCTTTTATCAGTGAATTGAGTGTGGTATTACCGGTATGTAAGGTTAATATATTTCAGTGATCACTGTACACCATATGGCACACATCATAGATGAATTGTGCATGGTTTATTCATAAACAGACTCAAATCAGGTTGCTACCCTCACATTGCTGATTGCATCACCATAGCAACTGATACTGATTGACTGAGATCCTTATACGAAATTTGAACACTTGTACTGGTTTCATCTTCTACTTCTAAGTTCTTGAATTTTAAAACACTCGTTGAAAGACATTGAAAAATACAATTTTCCCCTACACAAGGGAATTTCTGGAAAAAGGAATTTTATTCTCTAATTGTGTCGCCATAGATAAAATGTTGAAGATTTCCATCATGGGGAAAAAGGACATTCAGCCATGGCAATGTCTGTATTGCATTAACTGACTAGACTACAGTAGTTCCTGACAAATGAGATGAAAACTCATGACTATTTGTGCCTTGTTCACCCAGACATACAGACAAAGGGTCTTTGCTCAAATGCATATTACTACAAGACAGATTGAAATGAATTATCTCTTCCATATAATCATATTTAATTGGTACCTGATAGGATCGACAAGATTACTTTTTTGTCATATGCAATTTGTATGCTAGGATTGTTAGAAAGTATAGGTTGCACCTATCTAATTAAAATACAATGTAGTGTACTCGGTGCTATTTCTTTTTGGCTGTTACATTTACTGTCATTTGGGTTTTTGTGAGTGCCCGTTACCTACATTTGGCACAACAATATAGGTTTTCTTGAACCCAATTTTGTACTTACGAGTAGCCAACCAGAATCCGTCTTACAATATAACACTCAACATTCGAAATTGAAAGAAAGAGATCAAACCATTAAAAAATAATGATAACATTGCTGTCTGTGCTCTATACTCGAGCTCTTTTTCGAACAGAACGCTCTGAAGTACTGTACCCATATGTTTTGGCACATTACGTGTTTTCATTCATTGAGTAAATTCACTCAGTGTTCTCATGTGACTCAGCAAAACCTATGGTATTGTTTCAGATGTAGGTAACAGCCATTCACGAAAGAACAAACGACATTAAACGTAAGAGCTAAAAAGAAATCGTGCCAAGTACACTACATGAGATTTTAATCAGATTGAGGTTGCACCAATATAGGTGTGCTAGGGGGTACTGATAATAATTGTAACACTTGTTTGAGCACTTGTTGCAAGAGAGTGCTATCAAAGAACAATTATGCAGTGTTCAATTTATCTTTGTCATTGTAGGGTACCTTTGAAGACTATCTGGAGATGTTGATACAGTTTGGTTATGTTGTTCTCTTCTCATCTGCATTTCCTATGGCTGGCATATGTGCCTTGGCTAACAACGTTGTGGAGATCCGTAGTGATGCATTCAAGCTATGCTGGGGAATGCAGCGTCCATTTGGTCAGAGAGTTGAAGACATTGGGAGATGGCAGGTAAGACTTAGTATACAAATAAAGTTACTAGATTCTCATTAAGTTACATATATTGATAGAGTCTATGTAAAACAGATTTATTGCAGGTCATAATCATTCTTTTAATAAAAATAGTTTTCTATTTTGATGATTTTACCAGAAAAATAGTTTAATATTTTGATTATTTTACCAGATAGACATCCTAATTACACATGTTACAGTAATTTTTAAGTTATATTCCTCCTCATATAGATGTCCAGGAGGTATGTAATAAAACATGATAGCCTCCAATATGGGTGTCCTTGCCTTAGAATAAGGAGGTTATCTGCTCCCCTTATGTTAGGTGGAATAACAATCTGATTAAAATCTGATGTGGTGAAAGCAGCTAAATGCTTTATTTACCTCTATTTCCATCGTTTTGTGTCGTTTGTTTTTGTTGCGAGTGATTGCCACCTTCATGATCACTCGGAACAAAAACAAACGACACAAAACGATGGAAATAGAAAAGCATTCACCACATCAGATTTTAATCAGATTGGTGGAATAACCATATGAACCTCAACTGCAAACACCTATATTAGTAAAGTAATAAGATTGTTTTCCCCTGACCAATCAAAAAATTAATAATTTTGTCATGGCATTTTGTATATTCCAAACAAAATGTGCCAAAGTCAACAAAAAAGGAAGTCATATTGAATATATTTTACTTCAAAATGGCTGCCAGTTAAACCTGCACTAGCTGCAACTGGGATAATTTTTCATGTAGTAACCAAATATATATTCACTAAAAATTGGTCACTTACTTATAAAAAGACATTGTGTCTGTTAATTAGTGGTCAATATTATCTGTAGGTAGTGTAGTGACAAGTTTCAATCTTGAGTGAAAGCTTGGTTTTGAATTTATCACAATGTCAAAACTGTACTAGTTGTAACTGTAGTTACTGCATCTGTTTTCGATCGGACAACCGCAATATATTCACTGAAAAGTGTTAAAATACCAATAATTAGACATTGTACATGTTGATCAGTGGTTGATCTTATCCATTAGTATTGCAATAACAGGTTTAAAACAAGATCGCCGTTGAGGGCACGGATTTTTGAGTGCGGACCCAAAATTCAATTTAATTTGATTCATCATGTCTACAGCTACAAAAAATATGTTCACTCAATTTGAGAATATTTTGCAATGTCAAGTCTATTGGAATCTTGTTATTACTTTCTCCCTGTAGGATTGTATGGAATTAATGGGTGTGATTGCTGTCGTTGTGAACTGTTCCCTATTGGGTGTCTTTGGCCATGTTCAGCGATGGTTTCCAGATATCACTGTTGCTGGCGTTGTGTTGTTTGTTGTTGGTGTGGAGGTAAGCAAATACATGAATTTACAGATAAAGGGGAAAAAAATGCAAAATTTCCTAGTCGGGCAAAGTGTGAAAGTTTCATTAGGAATGTCATAGGTCTTCAAATCATTCAACAATTTGAATGGCATAGTTTGAACAGAGAGGGCGCTCACCTTATTAATGAAGCATTGCTCTTTGTAAAAACTTAATATGCACGGAACGAGACAGTAACTTAGCATCCCTAAGTCATAGTCTATTCTTACCAGAAACATGAAGTTATTATATGCTTTCAGAAATAAAATGAAACTCTCTTCTTTTTAGTCAGAAAATTGGGCAAAATTCATAATCTTTTTAGCTCCGCTGTCAGCGAAAGCTGAAAGCGTAGCTTTAGGTATAGGTGGGTATTGAGGTATAGAGAGTAGAGTGAATCATAGGTGTCCGTCAAACTTTTATATTTTTACTATCTACTCCGGAAGTGACAGTCGGAATTCTTCGATATTTGGTGTGCATGTTCCCTGGGGGGAGGCTATTCAGATTTGTTCATGCCAAGTTGATCTGTGCCATTTTCAATTTTTTATGATTTTTTTTCATAAAATGTCATTTTCATCAACTCCTTGAAAACCTCTTATTAGATTGCTTTGATATCTGGCGTGTTGATGCACAGGGGGTAGCTTACTCAGATTTGTTAATTTCAAGTCAGCACATCCTCATTTTTATTTTTTATGATTTTTTTTTTGTAATTTGAAAAAAAAATGAATATGTTAATGAGCATAATGACCGACGCCATATTGGAAATCAGTCGACGAGACTTTAAGTAAACTGCCACTTTTCAAAAGACACTATTGACGTCAAACAAGCAATGTAATATGTGCTATAGTCATAATTCTACGCATTGGGTGCCCAAATGACAAGCGTTTGTTCGAAACAGGGTTGTAATCTTCAAATCCAATTCTGCACCCTTCTACATAATCAGCCAGTCTGCAACATCCTCATTTGCATACTCTATCCTGATTCGACCAGAAGCTGAAGGTGACCTCATTTGACCGAGCGATTTTCCACAGCAAGTATCTTGAGTATCAACACAGGACGTTCTTGGTACTCACTAAAATCACACTTCAGACCCACTATAAAAGTGTGATGTTTTCAGATAACATGTAACTTGTGGTTAATTCTATATTGTCGTGCAATTTGGAATGACAGTGAACCAGAATTCAGACAACTTGCGTAAGGAAGGGCATGCCAGGCATGCGGTTGAAGTTATTTATGGCCGACAGTTCACATGTAAAGTTAAACGACATGAACGTGTCTTGCCTTTCCAAAATGCAAATATTTGGCAAGTAAAAATAATTAAAATAATTACAACTTTAATTTGGCTTCAGACTTTGCATTATGTTTTGCGTATCTTTCCCCGTTTTACATGTAAATCCGAAAAGGTTCTCTCTCATCATGTCGTCAGTGTCAGTGATCATACCGCGCGGGGCTGCTTTGAGTACGAGCGAAGTGAGGCATGTTGAGGTATTTTGTTGAGAATTATAAATATTGCGAAATGTCAAGTACAAGGTTTAAATACAATGGAATGATGAAAAAAATGGCAGAGTCTGCTGACAGGTGCCGGTCACAAGAAACACTGTGAATTAAAATATCAGACGATGTATGTATTAATCGCCGACAATCCACCCGTATGCACGAGGGACTAACCCGGAAGCAAGTCGTTGTCAGCCATACGTTACAGTGGTAACATCGTCCGAGAAATCGCTGCGTTCAGAGTGTCATTATTCACAGAATTGTTGTTTTCGAGTGAAAACCCGTCTTGAATTGTATAACTCTAACAAATGAAGACATGTCAAGTTATATTTTGAAAGTTGTATCGCTAGTTTGAGACGATTTTCTCACGTACTATAGTACTATCGAGGCTTACTTGGAAGTAGTAGGACCTTACTCCAGTTCATCGGGAAGTTTAGCCAGTCTGATAATTCTTTCTGGTTTAGTTTACAACACTTTTGATCACGCAGATTTTGTTGTTGTGATGAAAAGAAATTTAAAAAAAGATCATTTCAACCATTTCGTTGTGTTTTCTTTGTGAAAGGTAACCGAACATGAACGAGTGTTACCACTGTAACGTATGGCTGAGAATGACTCTCTTCCGGGTACTTGAGATTGTCGCCGTACGGAAACTAAGATGGCGATTAATACATTTCTTCCCTATATATATCTACCACAACTAGTACAAGTTGAATGTTGTTGACTTTGTAAATTTGTTAGAAAATTGAAATTCAAATTGCCTCAAAATTATTTTAGATCCCTAGTTTATTTCATTCATCATTAAAATTTTCCAGGGTTACAGCTGTAAGACACTGGAATTATTTATAGCCAACCTCAAAATCCTCTTTTTTTCTTTTTCTTGTGTGCATTTCCCAGTCATTTTTTTCTGAGATTTCGTGCAATTTTTCATAACAGTAGATTTTTGTCATAAAATGGTGACTATGGTATAAAAGTACAATACATTACCAACTTTTGTGTAAAATGTGTTTTATAGTGAGACATCATATGAAACCACTAACCACTTTATTGCATCGCTAAAACAAAACTGCATAGTGAAGAGCTGAAGACCTGAACCACTTCTACATGTCACCAAAATAAAAAATTAAATTAAAAAAAAAACAGCGGAGCTATTCTGACCGATAGGTCGCTTGTTTAATTTCATATTTATTAAACTTTCAGTTCACATATATTTGAAATTACTTTGAAATAACATCTAGTGTTTTGATTGTTGATTGATTTCTGTATATCTCTTTTTTTTCAGCATGGTATTTTGGCATTGAAATTTGCCATTGCCTATGCAATCCCAGACGTACCACACTGGGTATCAGTTGAAATGGCTAAGTTAGAGTTTACACGAAGAGCTACTCTCAGAGTAAGTCTATGCATACACTACTGATAAGGTGTAAACCTTTCTTTGTAACTGCACAATAGGCTTTGACACCAAAAATTGCTGTGTCCACCATGGGAGGAAACAGAAGTTTTTGCTACTATCTATGAAGTGTGGACACTGTCAAGTACCAATCCTAAAAATATTCAATGAAAGGAATTGATGGCGGGGGTTCATAAAAAAAATTGTGGTGTGAATATGGGGGGGGGGGGGGGGGGGGGCTTGAAACGGTACATATAAAATCTGTGTAACTGGGGGGGGGGGGGTGTCGAGCTAGGAAAGTTTTGGGGTTCATTTCAGGGAGGGCGGGAGCCATGAAATTATTTGAGATCATGAGGGGGAGGGCCTGTGGAAAATTCTTTGACAAAAATAATTTTTCTCCACAGCAGCCCCCCCCCCCCCCCCCATCATATCAGTCAACCAAGTTGAGTTTCTGAATTCCACAGAAGAAAACATTGCAAGCAGATTTTGCCAATCTGAGCAGGGAGGTATTATCTGTCTAAAATTACCCAATACTTCATTTTTGGTTTAGTGAGTTAATTTGGAAAGAAAAGAAACATTCAAACGAATAAAAAAAGGTTAAACTCTAATATGATTAATTTTGATTGCAGAAATTGGAAAAAGGCTCGGCTAAGAGTAGCAAAGGAGATCAAGGCAAGAAAGATGACATCTCACCAACTTCCAAAACATGGGACACCAAGGACATATTGATGAAGTCGGCTGAAGCCAAGAAGACAGAGTAGATAGCATTACTGATCAGTTTATTTGGACGTAAAATACTGGAATATTTCAAATTATTACTTTTCAATCATATTTGGTAATCAGTTATATGTATAGAATATACTCAAACTATCAACGTTACTAATTTTTACTCATGGGTTTAAAATGTGCAATATGATGTTAATTAAATAAATATTCAAGATTTTAATTAGACTATTAGCTATCATTTAATGATAATTGAATTGTAAATTAAAAAGCGGAGAAGATGAGTTGTTTTTAGTGATTATGTTGGATGGTTGAAGGGATATTGATCATAGTTTGCAAAAAAGACTTTAACTGACAATTTGTACTTCTATTGGTGCTGCAACTTATTCTAGTTCATGTTTCATCAGAGACTTCTTTCTACTATGTAGTGTAAAAAATGTAGGGGTACAAATTCTAGTTTTTTCAATCAAAACTTTACAATTACCAATGACGATGGCTCTTACATGTATATGTATGATTAGCCAATGATAGCGGCTCTAACATGTGTATGTAAGTTTAGCCAGTGATAGTGGCTATTACATGTATATGTCAGATTAGCCAATGATAGTGGCTGTTACATGTATATGTAAGATTAGCCAATGATAATGGCTCTTACATGTGTATGTAAGATTAGCCAATGATAGTGGCTATTACATGTATATGTAAGATTAGCCAATGATAGTGGCTATTACATTGATATGTAAGCTTGCAGCCAATGGTAGTTGCTCTTACAGCTTTCTTTATGGATAAGATGATCCAATGACAGTTCCTCTTACAAGCAATATTTATGGGTAAAATTAGCCAATTATAGTGGCTCTTGTAGGAATATTTTAGGGTAAGCTTTAACAATGAGCCAATGATCATAACTCTTACAGTAATATTCAGTGGTAAAATTAACCAATGATAACATCTCTTACAGCAATATTAATTGGTAAAATAAGCCAATGATAATGGTTCTTACTGCTACATTATGGGTAATATCTCAAACCACTATAAGGATGGTCATATTATGTTATGGGTAATATTAGCCAATTATTATGGCTTTTTCAGCAATATTTCTTGGAATTATTTACAACATAATATTTGGGGCAATATCTTCCTGCAAGGTGATTTTGTACTTTTACAAGCTTTTTTCAGATTATAACTTTTTTGAAATTTCAACTGGTTTGAAGATTTCAGAAATGTACAATTTGAGTATTGAAATTGACACAAGTCATAGTTAAGTCATGAAATCTCTGACAAGTATTGACCATCGTACATGTAGTTTGCCAGAGAGACAAATTACGGTTTGATGTATTTAGAGTATAGTTGCTCATATTTATGTCTTTTATACAAATATTTATCTGTATTTATTGTTGCCAATATCGCTACCTGCAAATGGCATTATTAGGTTATGAAAATCACAATTCTTTCAAATGTGAAATGGAGTAATAATTGGTAATTTTAAATGTTAATATTTCACTTGTCATGTGGCTGCTTTTTTTTTACATTTCTTGGTGTACATTTCAGGGATAATTTATTAACATTGGCAACTTTTCCATATCTATTACATATTGTATCATAATCAAGTTGACCATCTTTTAATGTTGTTATGATGGCGAAGGGGAATATATAAGAATTTTGATGTAATTTTTTTGGTGACATGATGTTTAAATTTCAGTCATTTTCTGGTAACTATGGTGATTACTCTTTCAAGAAGCTATGTTCTTTTTAAACTTCTTGTAGGCTGAATGTGTAAGAATTCACTAAATATTCTTTGATAATTGTAAACATAGTTTTCTGTTATCTACATCAAATCAGAATAATTCAATAATAAATCATGATTTCAAGAAAACTCGAGAGAAATTATGAAATTATCAGTTTTAAACAAACACTGTGTTTTAGATTGTATTGTTCTTCTTTTTACAAATTGTGTCAAATTTGTGATTCAGTTGACTAAGTCAAATCCAATTCAGTGACATCATAGAGTATAAAAATAAGTTTATTGTGATCATGTGTGCTGCAGTGCCATTGGTGTTTTTTTTTAATATGGAGTTTTAACGTGTACAAAGAACTCTGTGTAAAACTGTTCGTTGTAAAGAAAATTATCATGGCGTATATGGAGGTACCTATGAAGATCTCACTTTTCTGGTTTTATTCTTCAGAACTCACTGATTTGAACCACACACTGACAAAATGGCTACATTCCTGTTGAAATAAAAAGATTCAGTGCCTATTCTGTTAAAAAATACTTGTATGCTAACATTCTGGCAAACACACTGACTACATAGTTCATAGATAAACAGACCACTGCATTTATCAAATTGACGCTATTGTTTGCTGGGTTTCATCGTTACTATTCAAGTTATCATTCCATTGTTTTATATCAGCATATTATGGGGAATAAAGGAATAGATTCATTTCCAGTTGTACATTTGTATGTCTTTGGTTTATCTGTGGTGTCAGTGTGTGTTTGTCTGTGCCATTGGTTTATCTGTGGTGTCAGTGTGTGTTTGTCTGTGTCATGGTTTATCTGGGGTGTCAGTCTGTGCCATTGGTTTATCTGTTAGTGTGTTTAATTGTGTGTCATTGGTTTATCTGTGGTGTCAGTGTGTGTTTGTCTGTGCCATTGGTTTATCTGTGGTGTCAGTGTGTGTTTGTCTGTGTCATTAGTTTATCTGTGGTGCCAGTGTGTGTTTGTCTGTACCATTGGTTTATCTGTGGTGTCAGTGTGTGTTTGTCTGTGTCACTGGTTTATCTGTGGTGCCAATGTGTGTTTGTCTGTGTCATTGGTTTATCTGTGGTGTCAGTGTGTGTTTGTCTGTGCCATTGGTTTATCTATGGTGTCAGTGTGTGTTTGTCTGTGTCATTGGTTTATCTGTGGTGCCAATGTGTGTTTGTCTGTGCCATTGGTTTATCTATGGTGTCAGTGTGTGTTTGTCTGTGCCATTGGTTTATCCGTGGTGTCAGTGTGTGTTTGTCTGTGCCATTGGTTTATCCGTGGTGTCAGTGTGTGTTTGTCTGTGTCATTGGTTTATCTGTGGTGTCAGTATGTGTTTGTATGTATGTGTCATTGGTTTATCTGTGGTCAGTGTGTGTTTGTCTGTACCATTGGTTTATCTGTGGTGTCAGTGTGTGTTTGTCTGTTCCATTGGTTTATCTGTGGTGTCAGTGTATGGTTGTCTGTACCATTGGTTTATCTGTGGTGTCAGTGTATGGTTGTCTGTACCATTGGTTTATCTGTGGTGTCAGTGTGTGTTTGTCTGTGTCATTGGTTTATCTGTGGTGTCAGTGTGTGTTTGTCTGTGACATTGGTTTATCTGTGGTGTCAGTGTCAGTGTGTGTTTGTCTGTGTCATTGGTTTATCTGTGGTCAGTGTGTGTCTATACCATTGGTTTATCTGTGGTGTCAGTGTATGGTTGTCTGTGTCATTGGTTTATCTGTGGTGTCAGTGTGTGCCTGTACCATTTGTTTATCTGTGGTCAGTGTGTGTCTATACCATTTGTTTATCTGTGGTGTTCATGTAGGGTCTATGGTTTATCTGTGGTGTCAGTGTGTGTTTGTCATTGCTTTATCTACAGTGTTAGTGTGTGTCATTGGTTTATCAGTGATGTCAGCATGTGTTTGACCATAGACCCTACTACATGAGTGCCATTGGTTTATCTGTAGTATCAGTGTGTGTATATTTGTGTCATTGGTTTATCTATGGTGTAAGTGGTTTATCTGGTGTCTGTGCTTGTATTTTTGTCATCGCCTTATCTATGGTGTCTGTGTCATTAGTTTATCTATGGTGTCAGGGAGTGTATGTTTGACTGTGCCATTGGTTTATCTATGTGTCAGTGTGTGTAACCACAGTCCCCTGATCACATAAAGGGACTGTGGTGTAACAGTCTAGTTCTGCATGGTACTATTTGCATTCAAACTTTGTACAAAGATAAATCATGGTGTGTATGTGGGTGTAGGTGTTGACAGGATCTGAGTGTGTCTGTCTGAAAATATGCAAACATAGGTTTAAGAAATGAGTTCCACTTGGCTATATAAACCATTCAAACTTTGCAGAAAGGTGAGTCATGTTTACATGCAAGTGATGTTTTCCATTATTTTATTGTACAACTTTACAGTGCGTCTGAGAAATCAATATTTGCAACAAGTCCATTTTCAAGTGTCTAGCACATGTACATAAATATAATTCTCAATTGCCTGTTTAGGACATGCCAAGCCAAAAGTTCAAGAGGTAAAACATCTGCGATGGAACAATGTGAAGTATAGCAAATGTAATGGACAAAGATCAGGAAAAGCAGACCTCAATTTGTATGACTTGTATTCTCTAGAAAATCACAGCAACACCTAAACTCACAGGAACATCATGCTTGTGTATCTTCAATCAGGGACTTCATAAAATACATATGTTCTCTATCAGTGTTTTCATTTTTCAGTCTAGACACATTGCTATTACTACATAGCCAAGTCCAAGTAGCTTCACTTGAACTAAAAGGACCTTTGCTGATCTTAACTTTGTCCCCCTACCTCTCAACTTGGGCTTTTAGCAAACTGACTTCAGTATTTTTAAGTTAATGAAGAATCAGCTAGAAAACAGTCACAAATTTTTATTGTATTTAGATCTATTGTTTTGACTGTCAGATGAAAGTCAGTAGCTTCCCCATGTGATGTGAACCATAATGAATCAGCACTGATAGACTGGATCAGCCAATCATGAAGGGAAACTTTTACTGATTGATGCAGTCATAATCACAAGTAGTATCTAAGTAGATTGGGTGGTTGCTAAGTGAAATAATAATCTACATTAACATTTGAAGTACAATGTGCCTTTGGGATGAATTTCACTGAAAATCACATTTCTTAAAATCCCTCCAAACTTTGCCATGTGGAAGCTTACTTTATATGGTCCTTTTGAAAGATTAAAATAAATTTGGGGTCCACCATCTTGTTTTCATGGAAATCGACAATCTTTTATTTTCTAATAAAGTGGTTACACAGTATTTGGCGGCCATATTGGAATATAAAATTTTGATAACATTTTGACCTTGATTTCAAAGATTTGTATGGTGACCACTGGTTTTTTTTTCTTGATTTTAACTGAGAATGGCTTGAAAATTTCTTGAACAAAGTAACAGCAAAAGTTGAATTCTGAGGTGCACTTCACATCAAATACTGAACCATTGAATGTTTTTTGAAGTGTATGTAGGACAGTCAAGATCTGCAGCATAGCAAAGCTTACATAGAGCTACATTACATCAGACAATGAGAAAGTTACCTGCACATATGTATACATATACTCCAAAGTTTTGTTGCAATATACAGACAAAGACCCAACAAATGTGGTAGACTCAAGTTTAAGTTTAAGTTTAATATCTAGAGACAATGACTAAAATACTTGGTGCTTTTCTAATTCTTAAAATATTTCTTAAAATAAGTTGCATTTATTTTGTTATTTACAAAGAGTGATTACTTGCACGTGAACATTTACAGGTTTATCAAGTTAAAATGTTGAGTAATTCCTATCATCAACTATATATGGACGCAATCTTTTAGCACACGGTATGGTTATCTTGAAAATGATGAAGTCTGACCTTTAAACATAATCTGAACATGTACCCACGTAGTCTATCTCGCATACGACAAGCATATTGACAGGTTTGTATGCATGTACACCTTTCCTTTTCCAGTTATTGAGAGTTACACTGAATTCTTATTTCCCATAAATACAGTACAAATAGCAATAGATAATGTTAAAATAGTCTAAAAGATACAGAAAGTTCTACATAACAAATGACTAAGAAGTTAATTTTAAAAATCTTGAAATTTTCATGGAAACAGATAATAATCAAATATATCTTCAAGTTCAACGTTTTAATTTTTTCATATGACATCTTTCATGTGCTAAGAGTTGATCTCTGCGATAGAATGTGAATCCACACATACTGCAATGATGTTGTCGTTTTCCGTCATGGCACAGCGTATGCCGTTTGAGATTGTACGGATTGGTGAAATAAATACCGCACATGTTACACTTGTATGGCGTTTCTTTCTGGTGAGTGTATCTGTGTCCCTTTAGATGTGAACTCCTGGAGAATGTTCTATTACAGATATCACATCTGAACGGTTTCAGACCGGAATGTACTTTCTGATGTTGTTTTAGATTTCCAATCTTCCTAAACGACTCTCCACATTCAGGGCAAATATGTGGTCTATTACTGTTATCTTGGTGGTTTGTTTCTTCATGCCTGTCAAGTTGCTGTTTTGAGTCAAACACTTTGTTACAGTACACACACTGATACACAATACCCGGTGTGATTACCTCAATGGGCTGAGCTGTTATATACTCAGAGTCTTCACTAACTTGTGCCCTGGGGTCTGTCAAACTAGGATCACTGACTTGTGTCCTGGGGTCTGTCATATTAGGATCATTGACTTGTGTCGTGGGGTCTGTCAAACTAGGATCACTGACTTGTGTCCTTGGGTCTGGCATACCAGGGTCACCAATTTGTATTCTGGGGTCTGTCATTCTGTCCCCACTATTCACTTGTGCTAAGTGGTTAGACAGTTTATCAGCGTAGTCATCGCTATCAATAGGTATCCTTTGGTCTATACCTCTCTCTATCGCTGATTCCTGTTCTTGATCACTAAGACCACGACTATTGTCATTTACAATGTTTTGATACTGGGAAGGTTTACGATCTTCCATCAAGAAAGAATCATTCGTGTTCTCATAGTTGTCACTGTTGCTTCTCTGATATTGACATGCCATATATTGGACTTCATGTTTGACATTAAAACCGATATCAGTGCCAATCTCACATTCATTGAGGGTAGCTTCACCTTCCTTTCCGAAAGCATCTTTCAGGGATTGACTTTGATCTACAAACGCATTGTTTGGAGAATGGCTTCGATCTCCAAAGGCATCCTTTGAGGAATGATTTTGACCTCCACAAGTATCCTTACGAGAGTGGTTTTGAATTCCAAAGACATCTTTCATGAGAGTATCTGCATCCTGAAAAGTCTCAGGACCTTCAGCAGGTCTGTTCATATCATCATCATGTTGTGTATGGCTATTCACCTCATATGTATTCCTATTTCTTTGTGTCACCACATTGTTAACATTGTCATTTGCCGGGTTTACGTTGACTGCAACAGAGTTGGAATGTATTGCGTTGTGTTGTTGAGTTGAAATAATATGTAAAGGGCATCCACTTTCACCATCGACACGTGCTGAGCGTTTCCAAGCAAAGTTGACACTTTGATATTCTTGAATAAGTTCTGGACTTCCGTAATACTGAGACTTGTAGGCTTCTCCATTTGGATCATCAATTCGTATAAAAATCTTGCAACCAGTCATCAAAGTAAAGGCATGGCTCTGCAAATTAAAAGATTGGAAGAGTTATTATTAGTGATCACAGTTTGGGTGGTTTGGAGGTAGAGGGGTTAGTCCTTGAGGGTAGTGGGCTTTCTCACCCCTTTGTCTGCAGGCAAAACATCTGAATAGGTATGTGCCAATGTAATGATGTCCATGGTTCTTAGATGCACTAAATACAATGTATGTAGTACATATGCAATTATGGTGTACAGGATGGGATAAGGATGCAGCCAGAGTAAGGCTTGTGGAATTTGATTTGCCCTTTCCATGTATATATTATTCTTGATCTGTTTATTTGGATTTTAATGATTGATTGTCAAAATATAGGTTTTTGATACAATGATAGTTGTGTTGCCTATCTCACGCGCAATGCACCTTGGAACCGACAAATCAACCATGCCATCCCATGGTTCATTTACTATGCTCAGACTGATCGACTGATGAATTTTGACTCGAGTCAATGACTATATTTGGTATTGTTCGCTGAAAACGGAATTCTTCATGTGTTTTAACTCTACATACATACTCTGTAGTACAGGAATACTATCTTTGTTGATACACCGTTAAAATAAATACATATAAATCAGAACTACCGTACACTACATGAAAAAAAATTAATGTTGGCAATATATACACGTACCTGTTGGAATAGAGCTTTCTTCATCAAATCCTTAGCAAGAACCATGACCTGTCTTTGTGAATTGAAACAATGCAGCAATATGCAAATAAATACTTGTTTGTCTTTTCAGTTGTCCACTTTTAAGTTTTAGCTCATCATATCACGCATAGCAACTTCGGAATACCAAAAATTAGGCAAAATATGAGCGAGTTGTTACGATTCAGAACAGTAGACGGCTTTGTAAATAGCGCCCGCTGTGTTCGTAAAAAGTAAAGAATAGCGACCTAAGGTCATTGCGCATGCCTTTTACGCTTTGATTGGCGTTTGTGGTTTCACGTGTCTTGGCAATAAGTATTTTGTTTCGTTCATACGTTTCGTCAATATTGTCCAGTTTGATACTGGAAACGTTACCTTAAAACCATGGTAAGTATTTGTCATTATTGTATGTACCTTTTTTACGTTTCAGATCACCAGATTTCAAGTAGTGTATGTAGAAAATTGCACGACGAATCACAACCACAGCTTTGAATGATGACACTTTAAAAATGGATTGGTAGTCAAATGTAAAATTGCACAATACTACAATAGTCAATCTATTATAGTTCATCTATGTATTCTCAAGAGTCAAAGAGTACACAATGTTTTGGATACTTTGCTAAATTATGATGAGTTCTGTTTGAACCAGTGGATGGCATACATATGCTAAAAACTGCAGTATTAAATTGTATTTTAGCAAACGTTCATCTTAAACTTAAACTTTAAAGTATTGAACATTTGATGTGATATGGTCTCGAGTGTCATGTCCCTGGCCCCCTGAGTGTCCAATGCTTGTTAATGGCTCTCTCTCTCTCTCTCTGTCATGTGAGTTTGGTAATACAGTGTACCCAATGTCATAGATGTACAGACTCTGGAGATACTGAGTCTCAATATTTAACAAAATCCACTGTGCTTGTTATTTCACAGCCACAAAATGAACATATTGAGTTACATAGGAAGAGACATGGCTATCGATTGGATTACCATGAAAGAAAGTAGGTCATATGATGTATTGAATTCGTGGTTCTCTGTTACAAATGCAGGTTTCAAGTTTATAGTTTGATTTATCATTTCTTGTGATGTTTACATAGTTCATGATGTGATACGGAAATCATAAAATATTTGTTGGTTTTGCATGTTGAAAATTAAATTTCTTGATTCAATAATACACAATTATTAGACTACAATGCCCTGTGTCCAGTTATATACAAGCCAATATATTCAATTATACACCACAGTGTCCTGTGACCAGTTTTGATGACATTTCATAATTGATGATTGATATTCATGTTCATGTGTGGGCAGAAAATGTCAACAACAGTGATGGAAACACAGAAAGCGATCGAGGAGACAAGAAATGTGTTTGTGACATGCAAACAGACAGTGGTCAGCAACCGCTCAGAAATGGTCGAGTCCCAATAAAAAGTCCTTGGTAAAAATCTCAAGAGATATTAGAGACTCTATGTAGTACAACATTGTCATTTTACATCTACAAACTATGTCATCTTTTTCATGAAAATATGTGACATCATCATTCACCAATCTTGATTTTGTTTGTTTCTTCTAGGAGGAAAAAGGAAAGCAGAGAGCCACATGAAAGGGCTAAAAAGGCCAAAATGCTAACGGGTATAAAGTAAGTTTTTATTACTTTCTTTTACACGATCACATCCATCAGTCAGCTGTTAGCAAGCTGTGGAGAAGAAACTGTCTATGTTACAACTGCATATAACATGGTTTCTGATTATTGGTGATGCCAAAGGGTTGAGGGAGGTCATTCTGATCAAGAAAGTACAATTATTGATTTTGATGAGATTGACTGTCATTTTCTCCAAATAAAATTTAGTAATCAGTGGATTTTGTAATTCTTTTACAGGGCTAAGCTGTACAACAAGAAACGTCATGCAGAGAAAGTACAGATGAAGAAAACGTAAGTGGAAACATTCGTGCTCTGAACAATGCCGAAATTTGATATCTGAAGTGACTTTTAAACAAAAGGTCACATTGAAACTTTATAGAGTGAAGTTTGTGTACACTTTGCAATAGGTGTGCACCTAGTGCAATGTGGTGAAGTGGTTGAAAGGTATTGGAACACAACTTAAATGATTGATTATGCCAAAATAAATCTATGTGAACACGAACTTACTTTCGCTGATAAATCTGAATAACCTTAAGTAAGCTAATGAAGGTAAGTTTACAGCATACATTTACTCACAGAAGTGATGTAGCTCTTAAGTACACTGAAATGTTTTCATCCCAAAAAATGACACCCACCCTACCTCAACACCTGCCATCTTGATTTTGCAGAATAAAAATGCATGAAGAAAGAAAGAGTAAAAAGAGAAAGAATGATGAAGTACCAGAAGGTGCAGTCCCGGCCTATTTATTAGACAGAGAAGGACAGTCCAGGGCTAAAGTACTCTCAAATATGATCAAACAGAAAAGGAAAGAGAAAGCTGGCAAATGGGAAGTACCGTTACCAAAAGTCAGAGCTCAGGCTGATGCTGAAGTTTTCAAAGTTGTGAAAACAGGCAAATCAAGGCGTAAGTAACACACTGAGTGCTTTAAATTTTGATGCCATTTACCACTCTTGTTATTTCTTGAGGGGGACTGTTTTATATCTCACATAATGTAATAATGGCCATACGCATAGAAAGGAAGACATGCTTGTATTTCAACAGCAGTGTCATGGTACATTTGATGTATATCATGGTGTACAGACTTTCTGATTGATGATGATATGATTTTAGAGGCTGTTTAAAATAGCCCAGTATCAAAATGTATGTATATTATACCTATATATGGTTTGCATTTGAATCTGCATACAGTATGGAGTATATATAACAATTTTTTAACACAATGATGTGAGAGGCTTCCCTCTGAGGGCTTATGACTCTAAGTCAGAATCCCACCTGGTGTGCAACGACTCGACTGCACTGCTCTTGAGAGAGACAGAGGGGAGGCAGTATAGAGGGCGTTTTCATGTGTAATTTTATACAAGTGCAAAGATTAAACTGTAAGGCCAGTGTCAGATTAAGAATAAAATTTTGATGAAAACTGTTGTCTAGTAGAGCTATAGAAAGAGTTAGTCATGAACGGAAGAAAAGAATGACCTCATCTATGGTTGATGACTTTAGTGATATGATAGTACTGAGCCAAGACAGTCTATAAGATCCAGGCATTGTTTCACCTTATATAATATGCTAGTGAGTGGTTACATAAACAGATCAACGGCTGGACCTTTCTGACTATGAACCAAGACTGGGGGATTCAAACAATGGCACGTAAGGTCTGGACAGCTTCCCATAATTTGGTTACCATGAGTTTTACAGCTTACATATTTTGATTTGTTTATCAGTTTTGCATCTATGGTAGGCCACCAGTCAGTATGTTAAAAAAAAACATTTTATAATAAAAATTCATCATACCTGTAAAGTTGCTAACAACACATTTTCTTCCCTCATTGCTATTCACCAGGGAAAGCATGGAAGAGAATGGTTACCAAGGTTACATACGTTGGAGAAGGATTCACAAGAAAACCACCAAAATATGAAAGATTCATCAGACCAATGGTAAATATGGATAGTGTATTAGCTAAGTTGTGTTTAAAGGTTCAATTTTGTTAATTGAAACAGGGGAAGTAATATCCATCATTCCATCAGCCTCAGCTGGGCTTCACTTCCAGAGATCCTGCAAATATCTAAAGTACCCAAAACACTGGATCATGGGGAAACATATTATTGCTTAGGTTGTTGTTTTCCTAACGAACGCATCACATGAATCCTGCTACTACAAATGTAGCAATATATGCTTTATACTAGAAGATAACCAAAGGGTGGTCACGGAACCAGAAATTCGGTAGTAAATCCACTGTATGCAAATTAACATTTTCACCTGCGTGAGGTATTTAAACTAGAGGTCATAGCCATTGTCATTCCCCCCCCCCCCCTCCCCTTCTTAGCCAATCAACATACTGCTATCGATGGCTACATCACCAGGTTTCACGTAATCATATTTGCATATAGAGTGGTTTGCTATATCTAGTCCATAGACAAGGAAAACAACAATCTAAGAAATACTTCATGCCCCTATGCATTGGATCATTAATAATGAAGTGTACAGATACAGACAGGATAGTAATGGTAATCTTGTTTGGTATAATATAGCCATTCCTGTAAAAATTAAAACTTATGAGAGTGAAGTGTCTGATGACTGATATGTATGTTCCATTGTTTATTATATAGGGTCTTAGATTCAAGAAGGCACATGTCACACATCCTGAACTAAAAGCTACGTTTTATTTACCAATTATTGGAGTAAAGAAAAACCCAAATTCCCCTTTATATACATCACTTGGAGTTATAACTAAAGGAACAATTATTGAGGTAAGAAAACACGAACATTCAATTCTTAGAAAACAATATTTTTTGACAGATATAGGTAGTTGAATGGCTTCAGATTGCAGATACGAATATGAGTATGAGTATGAGTATGAATATGAATATGAATACTAATACTAATATGAGATATGTGATACAGGTTTGCCAGAAAGCTATTTAGAAATTCACAATGTGTGCTACACAGAATGAAGAGACAGCAACAACACCCTATTGTACCACATACTCAACTCTAAATCAGCTAGAAAACAAAACAGACAAGTGGGTATTACTGCTCCACTCCTTGCAGACATTTGATTCTTGATAGATTGTGAAAAAAACGAAATCGGGTTGATGTCCCTGACTGTCTTTGCTAGCTATACAAGTTTGTTTCTAATCAAGTACAGTAAAGCTATTCTAATAAACCTTGTTTACTTCTCATTCCTCTCAAGGTCAACGTCAGTGAACTTGGTCTTGTTACCCAGGGTGGCAAGGTCATATGGGGTAAGTGTACTACATACATATTCACGCAAACATACTGTCAAAGACTTGATTCTCATTTTCAATGAAGTTTCATCAATTTCACCTTTGTGTCTTTCCAGGCACAATGAAATCATATCTTTCTAATATTCTTCACAACTTCAAAATTGTGGAATAAAGAAAGGTTGATCCTGGCATGTCAGCTCTTTATCAACATCTTTGGATGGAGGACATTTTATCTTGTTTAGTTTTCACTTTCATTGGATTTTTGCCATTACAAATGAAAATAATTTTCAGGAAAACAATCAGCTACTTTTCCTTTTGAAAAGAATTTCAAATTACATCATGGAGTAAAAAGTAATGTTCTTCCGAGACACGTATGACAAATAGCCCATTGTAGTACAACCCCTGGTGATGCTGACGAGATGTCAGCAAACGTTTGGGATTTGCTTCCAAGAAGTTTTTTGACTCTGTGAGTAGAAGTATTCATTGTAAATGTTGCTCAAGCATTTACGGTCAGACTTACAACTTGAAGCCAGTACTGTAGTTTTAATTTGTCGTCCTGTTTTTTCTCTCCGTAGGAAAATATGCACAAGTAACAAATCACCCAGAAAATGACGGTTGTATAAATTCTATATTACTGGTGTAAAGTGTCGGCTGAATTGTATCCACCATCCTGTAAACTTTCATCAAGAGAATTTGACATTACATAAACTATGAGTACTGGATTTCAATCATCAAAGAGATTGTACTCATTCAGAAGAAAGTATGCAATGTCACTCTGAAATAGAAAAAAACTGTTTTTATTGACAAAAAAAATATATTTATCTTTGAAATTTGCAGAATATGAAATCTGATTACATACATGTGTAGCCTTTTACATTCATGAAATGTCTTGTTTTACTTTAATGTACCGGTACTCAGACAAAGTTCTGGCAATGCACCCCATTTGAGAGGCTGCATTTGAGCCAGGTTTGAGTAAATATGGCCTGTGCATGTCTGAGATATTGCTGGACACACATGCTGCACGTATAAATGAACAGATGAATGGAACCTTTCCCTATAGCTACTCTGAGCAGTGCCTCTCAGGAAAAATCAAAGTGAGATTTGATAGCCAGTTTAAAACTTTCAGCTCTCTTGTGCTACCGTTACAGAAATTTCACTTTCACGAAATGTGTGTCACTTTGTAAACATTTTCAAATCTTGTCACGATGTATTCATCTACATATTGTAAAGACAGGAAAGTGGGCCAGCCAGGTCCGAAATAAATAAAAAATCCATGAAAACAACACATGATGTAGTGGGTTTTGTTTTGCATGAGGTGCAGAATGTGCATGTTGCTTGAAACAAAAGTAAACTATGCATTAAGAATATATTGATGCCGACAGCAATGTGTCGTTCTGTGACACTAATAACAATGTCCAGTATGATGGCATTTTTAGTAGTAGATCCAAAGAGATTCATTACCATGGTTTCATGATATAAATACAGGTTGTTTTATCAGTAGGTTAGCAAATCTTCACATATATACTTCCTGCTGCCTATCGTATGATGTAGATCTGTACTGTCAATCGCTGACAATATTGTAGCTTTAACAATTTCTAGCTTACCCTAAAACTCGAAGTATTTTTGTGGCTAGTGTGATCCAGAGTTTCCAGTTAGTCCAGACTTACTTGTACCTAAGGTAAGATTTGTCTTGAACATACAGGAAATGCAACTATTGCTTTTCAACAAGTTATGTCTGATTTGCCACAAACGTTTCTCACAATTCAGTTTCAAAAAACAACAACCTGGAATCAAGTTTGAAATATAACTTTATTTCCTCTGCAAGTAAAAAATGAACTTTACAAAATAAATATAAAGGTACCTTGAATGTTGATATCCTTACTGAACATAGGTCTTCAAAGAATGTCAAATTGACAAAGGACACAAAGTGCTGTCAGTAAGGGATGGATGTGAATAGTTTTATTGTATGTTTGTGTCATTCCAGGCTGAATGAAGTGTTTGGGAATATGACAATTGTACATTGTATAAACTAATTGTGATAAGATGTAAAAACATGGAATTTGTGAATGTATACTTTCTAGTGCAACAAAATTGTTGACATGTACACGTTATTATAGTGGCCGTATGGATGAGAAAGAGGTATTTATTTTCATTGACAAAATAAGCTTTACTGTTTTTTCTATTTGAAACTTTTCTTTCCAGTACTACAAAATTGATGACATGTACACATGTTGTTATGATTCATGGCTACATTTTAGTACTACAAAACATGTGCATGTGATGACTTCTTTCTAGTAATACAAAATTGATGACATGTACACGTGTTGTTATAATTGATGGCTACATTCCAGTGCTACAAAACATGTCCATGTGATGGTACTACAAAACCGATGACATGTACACATGTTGTCTTGTTGGCTTCTTTCAAGTACTACAAAACTGTGACATGTAAACATTTTGTTATGATGGCTTAAATCCAGCACCACAAAACTGTTACACTTTTTAAATGTTGATGGATTCAAAGTGCAAATGACCTTCCACCCACTAACATGTGGGTTATATGATTCTTCCTGGATTCAAGTGATAACATCAGCTACAGAGAATGCATTTTATTCTCACATTTGTCTGCACAAAAATTGTTAACCAGTTTCTCAATTAGTGCTTGTTCCACATACATGTACCAGGCCAACAAAATAAAGGCCAACTATAGAGTTATTCAGCAATAAATATTTGTTCATTTTACATCTTTGATATTAGACGGGCAAAACCTCCATTTGTTGGCCACTACATGTGGTACACTAAATCTTCAGGGTGAACAGCTTGAGTAAAAAGTGGTCAACAAGGGATTGTTCTCAACAATCATCAATATCAATGTCTTTTAGTGTATAATTAGACTGTAAAATGCTGTCACTTGGTGGCGCTCTACATGTTCAGCTTACAAAGTGAGGTAGTGAAATATGTGGAGTGTCACCAAGTCACTGTATTTTGCAGTCTGGTGTTTTATTTGCTGTGTTTAATTTACAAAATCTGAGGCAATCTTTTGCAATGATATGACCATAATACTGTTACCTCAGTTCCCTACCTGCAGTGCAATGCTTTGCAACCTTTGTACTTTTAGACTCAAGTACCCGAAGCTGCCTGTCACATTTGCAATAATCTGAAATGACAAGTCAGATTGGTCTGGACACAGAACTTTATCTGTAACCAATCAGTAACTGGCTTTCATATGAGATACATGACTCTCAAATGTCTCTGGATGTTATGAAATGGTAGAGGTCAGAGGTCATCACCATTGTTTCTAATTGGTAGATTTTTAATCTACTCCTTCAGTGACAGATTTAAAACCGACTGGTTATATTGTCCAACGTATACTGATGATCAAGATTGTTAATGTTAGCATTACTAACAAGTAATTGGGAGATTTTCTACGCTCCACAAAGTCCAAGAAATCAGCATATGAAAGCACTGTTACTAGTAAATAATAACAAACTAGTCTTATGATCAGCGCAATTGAAAAGTATCATGTTGAAGTTTTCATGTGCCGTGATACTCTTATTTAGCTGATCAATTTCAACCTTTGACCTTCTTTGATCATCCAGTGCAGTTCATTCAACGATGACTTCTCAGAGACAGGAATGATGAACTCAATGACACTTAGTCATTTTTTCAAAAGATGTAGAGAGAACCATCTGCCGGTGTGATGTAACCCACTCCAACTAGAATGGCATCTACTATTGTCCATACACCAAGTCCACCAAAACTAAAAAGTTTTCCAAGTCCTTCTCTCCAGTATCCAAGATAAAACCTATCCACACCAAAACCTCCAAGGGTGATACTGTTAGAATGAAACAAAACAAACAATCCAATTATAGCAATGTCAGAAGGGCATTTTCTGTCCTTAGCACCAATTGGGGGTTATATGATTGATCCATGTCTGTTTGTGCAAACTTTAGAGAGCTTTATGTCTGACAACTACATTTCAATTTCAATCAAACCTGGCACAAATATGTATATGCATTCATTATAATATTCAAAATTAAAGTTTTGATTTTACTGTATGCCTAGAACCCATTATTATAAGTGACATGTCAATGTAGTCAATACTGGTATGCTTATATAAAAGGTGGCAGTGGTAAAGCCAGACACATGATGACAATATAGTGAACACATATTGCCTGGCCTATATTCGGGCTATAGCACCCGTTTATTACACCCGAGGGACTGTGAGTTACCAGAATCACATGCTATTTCCCGAGGGCTTCGGCCTTCGGCCTCAGGAAATAGCATGTGATCTGGTAACTCACAGTCCCTCAGGTATAATAAACGGGTGCCATAGCCCGAATATAGGCCAGGCAATATGTGTTTTATAATATACCTCATGCTGTGAACTCGCGGTGGCAGACGACATGATCAGAAGCTGCCATTTTGGCCTGCTGTGAACTCGCGGTGGTCACGTGACCATGTAATAGTTGATGGAACTATTTCCCTAGGGAAATAGTCATTCTATTTTCCTATCACGTGACTGATTCTAGCGAATCATGGCACAGCATTATCACTAGGTATATTATAATGTAAACTATTACATGTCAACAGTTACAAACTTGTACGTTATTTGATGGTATTCTTGGTCTTACCTTAAAATAAGAGCTGTTGTGTATCTGTACCCAGATGTCCAATTACAATAGGTAGTTTTGAAGAACGTTCTCCTCCCTGTAAATTATAAAACAAATATTTTGTTGATCTCAAACTGTCTACCTTATCATCATTCTTGAGTAATCTATCTGCTTCTTCCTCTCGTCCTTCCAACAATACAAATCCCACTACAAACCCAACATATCCTTTCTAAACATGTGAACTTTCAAGACTTGTAATTGCTGATTTTTTGTCAAAATTGACTTTGATATTTTGTTGATCAATAAATATGCAAGTATAAGTTCATACAGGTACATAATTTTACTACCCAATAGTGACTATAGTGTTTACTTTACAGTCAGAAGTACAAAAATACAATTGCTGCATTGCAATGAGTCATTGATACCTATGGGTACAAGCCACATAGTTGTTACTATTATATATTGGTCGTTACCATAGAAACCATCATATTTGTAAACTCATTGGATATTTACCTAAACATAATATTTCTTCATTGATTGTACAGTTCACCTTTACAGTTTGTCTTGGACTTGCATTCACTTTACAATTTGATGAAGGAGTACATCTATGCTCCCAGGATGCACTTTGATAGCAGTATCTACATTTGAAATGATTCTCAAACGTCCTCTCTCCCTGCAGCACAAAAATAAATAACTGGATGAATGGGTGAATATAGATGGATGGATGGATGGATGGATGGATGGAGGGATGGAGGGGTGAATGGATGGATGGATGGATGGATGGATGGATGGAGGGATGGATGGAGGGATGGATGGATGGATGGATGGATGGATGGATGGATAGATGGATGGATGGAAGGAAGGAGGGAGGGAGGGATGGATGGATTGAGAGCAAGAGATATAGATATAGAGATAGATATACAGAAGACAGACAGACATACAGACAGACAGGCAGACAGACAGACAGACAGACAGACAGACAGACAGACAGACAGACAAAATGTCATAAAACTAAAATTACTAGAATATCAATCACAAATTCAATGTGACTACTGTCAATTAGCATTTGATATTTGCATTATACACAGGGTCACTGAGACAGATATTGCTCTCTTTGTATGCTTGGGTCCAATTTATCTTACTATTCTACTTATGCGAGTGTCCCATTTCATTACGATGTCAGCAACAGTTAGTCTTGTAGTAAGTGTTGCAACCTCAGATCTGTACTCAGAAGGTTAGAAGACAAAAACTGAAGGATGGTAATACCAAGCCCATGGCATATCACCTTTGGTGCTGTGTCTAGTAGATAGACTAAGGTTAACTTTGAGTTCTACGGTCCTGTATTTATTCTATGTTCATTTCAATAATCAAATGATAAATCACACAGATGCAAGTTATAATTGCTGATGTATGTAACAACATGGCCTGCAGTAAGGGTATGAGCTTGGAAATCCAACAAGTCACTTTTGATAGTACTACTTACAGTGCAATTAATATTTTCTTTAGCTGTACACATCACTTTAGTCATTTCACCATACACACATGATGTATTAAAATCACATTGTATACAGCTGCCACCTAATGCTGAGCATTCAGTTAAACTTGGACACATTTCAAGATAATCGTCAGATTCTTGATGTGATTTTTGTTTCTCTGATGGGTTGTTATTGCTATTGTGGAGAGTGTCATCCTCTGGTTGCTGTCTCAGCTTTGGTACACCAACATCCCCTTCATGGTTTGCTGAACAATAAAAAGAATAATGTTAAAGGCTCATGATTCAGTCCACAGTTCTTGCATAAGTACTATCCTATCACAAATGAGTCCATTTCTAATAAATTATACATGTGCCGGTATAATTATATTACGCCCACTATGTTTCTTCATTCAGCCGGAAAATACCCGCGACCGTAGAGGATTTTGTCACTTCTCGTTTTCGACTCGAAATGACAAGGACCCTTAGGTCACTCGAATTTTCCTTGGCTGAACGAAGAAAAATATTGGCTAATAATATCTATTTTAGTAAGTGTATATTGTGCAAGACGTATGGTGTACGCCTCAAGGCATCAAACAGTTATGTGCACGTACTATGTTGGAAATTTGTGACTCGCGTCAACTCAATAGTTTCGCTCATCTCCAGTTTATAAAATGAAGTTCGATCACCTGGATCGTGTTGTTGTTGTTTGACAGTGTTCAGAAATCCCCAAGTTTACGAAGACGTATGAGTAAGACTATACTTACTATTGGCTACACAGAATGTTTCTTTACTGCACGTTGAAATTAAATAAAGTATACATGAAAGAACAATTTCTATTTTCCATAATCCAGCCCACGGACTTCGACGAAGTTCCATAGCTAGCTAGCTAGTTGTCGTATCGTCGTCTCTGCAAACCCGGAAGTTATTTACGCAGATTTCATCAGCTATATATTCGTATTTGTAGGTAAGATTCAATATTGGATTCGACTCTGTCTAGCGACACTCTCTACAAGGAACGCCGTGAAGATTATTAGCTACAATATGTAAACTTAAATACAGATAAACAGCTATAGCTCACAGCACTGATATCTCTAATTTGAGCGTTTACATATATATATTAACATCCAGTAATACTTCATCCGTAATAACGCGAATACATATGAATGTGAATCGGATGCTTAGGTCTACACGAAAGTCATTCTGCAACATACTGCAACAACATGGCGTCATCCAGAAAGAAGAAAGGTGATCGGGACAACTTGCTGAAAGAAGAGGATGTTTTGCAGGCAGTAGTCTTAGCCGACAGCTTCAATGTTAGATTTGCACCCATAACACTGGAACGACCTAGGGTAAATTGAAAAATACTCTGTTTTCTTGAATATGAATATAACGATCTATGATGAAATACATGTGGCAAGGAGCCGTGTACGTGTGAATATCGACAATGATAAATGAAAAGTCTGATGACAGAGGTACTAAAAATAAACGGAGTGTCTGGTGACAAGCGCTTGTCAGCAGCATATTGTTCTCGTGACAAGCGCCGAGCGTACATGTGTACTACAGCCTGGTCGACGTCAACATGTGCGCTAGTACTGACCCGTACCTTTGACACAATTAAGGCCCGGAATGGAGTTATACCGTCACCGTGTCGTTTTCCTGTAGTAGTTTCAAGTTTCCCACCCCAGCTTTAATAGTACTTGAGATTTAATGTTTATTTCACGATTCGGCGTTTAACTTGCGCGGCCGGTGAGCTGTCGTCAGCTGTATGTCATTACTTTGAGGCCATCACTGCACATGGGATAAAACAAGTAAAAAAGACCACGCAACACCACAAAAACTATGCGCATTTTACCTGTCCTTCACAATAATGAATGTTATTGATGCAACAAACTTTAGTTGTTTTAGATTAATTACCTTTACTGTTTACACGTTGCACGTAGTACTACATCACATACGCGGCCATGGCCATGGAGCATATAGGCGGTGAAGTGTACATGTAATGTGTGTACGCGGCGGACTTCGCGGTTGTTGGAAAAAACAGGAGCTATCACACGTAAATTAACAGTTTTAAGAACTGATGGTGTTTGATAAAGTGCAATCAATTTCAAGGGTAATAAGAACGTTTTACACTTGACGCCAAAACACATCATAATGGGTGTCAAAGGTCACGCTTGTCAGCAGCATATTGTTCTAGTGACAAGCGCTTGTCAGCAGACTCGGCCAAAAATAAAAATAGGACAATTGGTGAAAAGGGGATAATATTTTAGTTTAGATGGAAACTATAAGTAAGTTATCACACCATAATACCGACAGTATGGTACAGTGTGTAACAGTCAAACCAAACAACAACAAATGCTACAAGTACAACCATAAACCCCAGAGACTAGAGACGTAGAGTGAACTCCAGGGTGTGTGAACTAAGTAAAGAAACCTGAAGTATCAAAAAGATGAAACTTAAAAAAGAAGAAGAAAAAAAATGAAAAAAAAAGTGGAGGGTTATAGGTATGAAATATATTTGAAGAGGTCAATGATACCATTAAGGTAAACTGTTATTTTTTTGTAGGCATTGCTACCATTGGTGAATTGTTCCTTACTGGATTACACACTAGAGTTTTTGACAGCTGCTGGTGTCCAAGAAATCTTTGTCTATTGTACAGCCCATGCTGACCAGATTAAAAACCATCTGAAGTAAGTAATGCAATGTTTTTCTGGCTTGCTAGATGTATAAAATGTATTGAAATTAAATGCTCTGAAATATTACATCACCTTGAGCGAAACTTCCCCAAAGTATGCAGCTGTGTTACAACACCATTGGCAATATTAGTGGAAAAGTTTTGGGCTGCAGAAATGCAAAAGAACAGTTTTTTTTCAAGATATTTGTAATAGTGCCACATTTGGTTTGTAAACATCCTCAAGGCATTTCTGACAGAGACAGCTGTACAGTATAATTCCCCTTTGGTCAATTTATTTCAGCACAAATTCAATTCTTATGACACCAAAATGCCGAAACGCTCTGTAAAAGATAATATGAATCATATGATGAGATTGCATTTGGGATTCTGACTCTTATTTCTGTTTCTTCTAGGAATTCCAAGTGGCAATGTGAACAAAGTCCTTATAAAGTTGTGACAATTGTTTCTGAAGATTGTCGTACTCTTGGAGATGCCCTAAGAGACATTGACAACAAATCTCTACTCAGATCAGATTTTGTTCTTGTTAACGGTGATATTGTATCTAATATGCATTTGCAGAAAGTTGTTGCTGAACACAAGTAAGTACAAACAAGGCAGCAAAGTTTCTGAAATTTCCAGATAACATACACGTTTTGCCACTTAGGGTAGTGAAAAGTTCTTGTAAGATACACATGATGCAATCCTGTAAGATACTTTTTGCCACTAAGTTCAGTGTAAATTTCTTGTAGGATACACTTTTTGCCACCTAGGGTAGTGTAAATTCCCTGTAGCTGTAAGATATACTTTCTGCAGCCTAAGTTAGCGACTGTGAGATATACTTTCACCTCTTAGGTTAGTGAAAATGAATGAGATACAGGATGCATGATAGTTTAATAATGTCACACAGTTTAGAAAAGAAAACTTGGAAAAAATGATTTGATTTTATAGCTTGCATTCTTTCAGGATAAACAAACACTGGAATGATATAAGATGTGAAAGTGTGAGAATTACAGGAAAGTGGTAGATTTATATGAGATTGACTTGTTTCAGTACCACTATTAAGATATGGGAAGGAAGAAAGTGTGAATATATGTAGGGAGAGGACACCAGTGTGAACAGAGTTGAGAGTGCTTTTATAGACTTCATAGACAGCGTGAACACTTTCACTTTTATCAAAACTATATCAAACAGGGCCAGGAGACAAAAAGACAAAAATTCATCTGTAATGACTCTTGTATTGAAAGAAGCATCACCAGGACATAGGACAAGATGTCCAGAAGACGAATTCATGGTTGCCATGGATACAACTACAAAGCGAGTGTTCCATTGCCAGAAAGTGAACAATGCTAGGAAAGTTTCATTATCAACGGTGAGTTGGTTGGCGGATTTAATATTGATGTTGGCAGAGTTCATAGGTTGATTCAGTGTTGTTTTTATAGAGTGTTGATTCTATGTATTGTGTTTAGTGTGCTTACATATATTTGATTTTTACCTCCCATAAGGGGAGGTTATGTTATACTTGTGTGTGTGTGTCTGTCTGTCTGTCTGTCTGTCTGTCTGTCTGTCTGTCTGTCTGACTGACTGTCTGTCTGTCTACCTGTGGACATGATATCTGAAAAACTACTACATCGATTCTAATGAAATCTGTTAAGCATGTCCTGTTCTGAAAGTGTTTCTTAAACTCAATTTTAAAGGGTGTCTCTATTAGAATTCTAGGTTGTTGTTTTTCGATAGTGCCTTTGCAGGCTCATATTTTTTTGACAATGACAATAACTTGTGTTCATGATTTCATCTACAAATATGGTTTGTTTCAAAACAAATGATAACATACGGATGATGTTTCATTTCCGTCTTTCACAGAGTTTGTTTCAGGACAATGATAATTTGATAACATACAACTTATGTTTCATTTCTGTCTTTCACAGAGTTTGTTTCAGGACAATGACAACATACAACTTCGCTATGATCTCCTGGACTGTCACATCAGTATCTGTTCAACACAAGTACCACAATTATTCACAGACAACTTTGACTACCAGACAAAACATGACTTTGTACATGGTATCCTTGTCAATGAAGAGGTAGGTGTTGTCATGGTGATGAGTCAAATGTAAATAACAAAGTGTACCATTTATAGTAAATATTTAATCTTCAAAACTGTTGTAATGTAGCTGTAACTTTTTTCAGTTTATTTTGTTCATTTTGTCCAATTACAGTCCCTCCAATAAAAAATGAAACCAAACCCCTACTTGAAATGGTACAATCCTTCTAATACACTATGTTCTGGTTGCCCACCTTACAACCATTCTCAAAAGAAGTTTTACAAGAGGGTATACCAGTCAAGGAAATATGAATGCTAAATCACATGGCTGTAAATGAAGCAGTGAACAAAATGTGACTAAAATAGCTGAGTTCTCTACAATTAATATGTTATCTGGAAGAAAGTTAGCAGAATGTTTTGCAGATTAAAATATTCCAGCAACTTTTGACATTAAACATTGAGAACTTATGATTTTTTTCAAGGTTAGACTACTCAACTATCATGGCCTTTTTTGGTTTAAAGCCTTCTTCTACTCCTGAACAGCACTCCTAGTGGCGACACTATGCAATCTTTTGTCTTTCTGACAACCAGAAAATTGCATAGTACTCTATATATAGAAATAAATCAAAATTAAAAACTACAGGTACAACAGAAACAAGCGTTTGCTATTGTATCAATAACTGGTCACCATGTGTTTAGAGGTAACTCAAGACACATGGTTGGCAAAGTGATATTTGATTGACAGATTTTTGGCATTCTTCTTAGTAATATTTCACAAATGTACTGTCGGTCGTTTTGAAACTTATTTATTTTATTTGAATATTTCATTATCTCTGTAGATCATGGGAAATCAAATACACATGTACGTCTTAGATGATGAATATGCAGCTAGGGTTTCTAATCTTTATATGTATCATGCAGTAAGGTATGTAAATAATTCTACCCAGAGCAGTGTGCCCTCTGCCAATTTGACGTGCCACTGACGCACACACTTTCTAGTGACGCACCAAAATTTGGTGTTCCCCTCTCTCTTACTTACATGGTGACTCACAAGAAATGCCAGTTTTTCTCATTTTGACTCGCAACAACAAAATTTATGTGCAGATGTGTGTAAAATTTATGTGTGAAAAAAGTTGTCATACAGACCTATAGAAAAAGTTGGTCCAGAACAAAAGAATAATCCTATGTAATCCTTATGGCTTCACGGATAAGATAACACTCAAAAACCTGAAACTGAATCGTGGGCCTTTCAGTGCTTTGAATTGCTTATCATGTCTTTGCCAACTTCAACTGAGGATTAAAATTTTGTTGTGTGAAACAGTTGTTTGGCTGAGCTGTACAAAATCTTGGTCTCGAACAAAAGAATGATCCTATGTAATCCTTATGTGCTCCAACGATTAGCTCACACATACACTAATATGATGACCCAGGATTGAAACATAGCCTTTCAAGTAACTGGTCTGTGATATTGTATATTTCAGTAAAGATATTATACATCGATGGAGTTACCCTCTAGTTCCTGATAATATAGTTAGTATGACTGATAGCAGTAGTTTTACATTACTTCGTCACAACACCTATCTATCTAAGGATATCACCTTAGCCAGGTAAGTCTTTTGCTTCTTGTTTTAGCAGAAAGTTACTCTTTACCATAAAATTCCTTTAAAAAAAGTCTGTTTGTAAATCTCTTTTCAATTCAACCTCGATGGACTAAAAAAACCTGTGAAATTTTTATGCACACTTTCCCAAACTCTAGGTGTAGCTTTTATTGTGGAATTTTATGGTAAGATTTTACATCAGGGAATCGTGCATTTTAATCCAATGGTGTTGTTGGGGATGTGAATTAAAACTTTTTTGATCTTTAAATTTTACCAAAACTTTGAGATAACATTGTTTTGTGATGGATAAGTCGAATAATCATGTCACATGTATCATGTCTTCATTTAAATTACAGTAAGTGATGTATCTTTCTGTTTCCATACAGGGGTTGTATTTTGAAGGAGGATGTAGTAGTTGGCCAGGGAACATGTATAGGTACTAATACAGTTATTAGTAAATCAGTGATTGGCAGGAACTGTCAGATAGGTAAGTTCTTGTATGTTTTGTTTAAGTCAAATAAAAAATCAGATCATCTCATTTTTTTCCATTTTTTTTTTTTTTTTTTTGAGGGGGGGAGGGATGGTGATTGGAGGGAGGGAGTGTTTCAGTGTAGTTGGTTGCATTTTAATGATGTCTTATGTTTCATTATTGCAGGTGAAAATGTCAAATTAGAGAATGCGTATATATGGGATAACGTAACCATAGAGTCAGGATCAGTTCTACAGATGTGTATAGTGTGTGACAGAGCTATTATAAAGTCTAATGTAATAGTACAACCAAACTGTATCATCTCTTATGATGTAAGTGTATTTGAACTCTCTTTCTACCTCTCTGTCTGTGTCTCCCTTTTCTTTGCCAATCCTTATTTCCTCTATTGTTTCACATTGTCTCTCTGTCTGTGTCTGTGTGTCTCTCTGTTTGTTTGTTTGTTTGTCTGTCTGTCTGTCTGTCTGTCTCTGTCCATCTGTGTATGTCTGTCTGTCTGTCTGTCTGTCTGTCTGTCTGTCTGGTTGTATCTGTTTGTCTGTCTATCTGTCTGTCTATCTAGTTGCTATCTCACTGTCTCTCTTCCAGTGCTTGGTCTGCCATTTTGTCTGTTTGTCTTGCTGGCACCTGTGTCTGTCTGTTTGTCTTCTTATTTGAGTTTCTCTCTTGTTGTAAAAGTTTAAACCATTTGTTGGTTTTCTACTATGACAGAACCCCATGACACATTAGAGCCAGTGTAGTATACTCAGTGCATTTGCATAAGTGCTTGCAGTGCAGTGTCCTTTTTACCAGTATTCCAATATATAAACACTCTAGAAGTTCTTCTGGACAATGTGAACATGTGTTAAATAGAGAATTCTTCTCCTTCAGAAAATAGTCTCCATTGACTAAATGAGGACACTGTTCATTTGAAAGAATCCCTGTATAATCTATGCAAATTAGGTATCCTGAAATCAGCCTTTTATAGACATAATGTCATTCTGTTTCTTACTCTGTAACTAGGTGGTTGTAGGTCCTGACATTACTCTCTCACCATCTACAATGTTGACCAATCAAATACAAAAGACATCAAGTAAAATTGATGAATTTGCAGAGGATGATGGGAAAGATGATGACACACAGGAAATGGATGTCCCCCAGGGTGAGTGTATTTATTGCCACGGTAACCAGGAATGGAGACCGTATGATGGTGACATTTGTTACCATAATGGACGGCTGGCATCAACTTGACTGATGATATTTCGATGTTACTCTCCAATATGTTTATTCAACTGTCAAAAATACAAGTGACATATTGAAGGGGTGTTGTTTGACTTATAGTGAATTATGCCTATAATGTAAAAGTGAAGGAAAATTTGGGGAGTGCTGTAATTATACCTGTGTAAGCTTGATTCAAGGAAAAAATGGCAAAATGGCAATTCTGAACAATTTGACTCATATAGCACCACAGAACCAATGACATGTTGTGTGTTGTGGTAATGTAGAACAACCAGGGTACACAAAACAACACAATGTCTCTAACTGTCTAAGCATTACTCTTGCCCAAAAAGTGACAGATTTTTGTCTTTTCCTTTCGTACATAGCCTATGACACTGACACAGTTGGGAAAGAGGGCAAAGGTTATATTTGGAACCCCCAAGATGATGAAGATGAAGAAGAAGAAGAAGATCTGATCAAAGAGTTATGGAGTAAGTATAGTATATTATCATTGAAGTTTTTGGTCCTAAATCATAATGTGTAATTTTGACATTCTCAGTAAATAACATAATCAGGAATACTCAACAGGCAGCTATGACTATATATATGCAATCATTAAAAAAAATGATGTAGGGAAATAGATGTATGTGTGGAAATTTAATTTGTAATGTTCTGGAGTATATAGTTGAAACATGATTTATGTAGTGGTAAGAATACCTTGTCATGTTTGGTATTTCATATCAAAATATGATTGTGATCTGTCATTGGAGATTAGATTCCTTCTTTTGAC
Organism: Glandiceps talaboti; assembly: GCF_964340395.1. Classification (NCBI taxonomy): domain Eukaryota; kingdom Metazoa; phylum Hemichordata; class Enteropneusta; family Spengelidae; genus Glandiceps; species Glandiceps talaboti. The sequence goes on along the minus strand of NC_135560.1, from coordinate 10,950,751 downwards.
TTACTAGTCTTGTATGATGTGTAAGATCTTCCAGATTTGAAATAGACTCATTTCATATATGGAATCATGATGGGTTTAAGTGGCCGTCTCAAAATGTGTCAGTTGCAGGTCCGAACCCCATAACTGTCATTTGTTTCTGAATGGCTAAAGTCCTTGATCAAGTTTTGAACCACGAATTCAGTCAACTCAGCTGTATAATTAGGGACCTGGTAGGATATAGGTTGCAATGTGAATGATTTAATCCTATGCGCTTATAGAGGCTGCAATGGATTGTATGCTTCCCAGGGAGTTGAGGAAGTATAAAGGGCCGTTGTGCCACTATAGATCCATGCCAGGGGTAATAATTGTAAAGTGATTTGAGCACAGAGTGGGAAAGTGCTATATAAAAACTAACATTATTATCATTATTATTATTATTATTATTATATGAAAATGACTATTTCCCACAGCAGTGTTCCCCTATAATGAGAAAGTATAATATTTGATGAATGAAATTGTTGATGTCTAGGTCTAACACTTGACACAAAGAACAATGAAGACATAGAAGACAGTAGCAGTGATGAATCCCTTGCATCTGACCTTTCACCTTCTTCGTCACCCCCACCAGATGATACAAAAAGTAAGTCTTAGTACACCTTTACATGATCTTCGTTAAAGTGTTGGTAGATATAAAGCCAGCAAACAGACAGCTTGACAAAATGTATTGGCCTTAACAGGTGAGACGTTACTAGTAAGTAATCAAAATCCTTGATCTTAGAACTACAGTATATGTTTTACCGACCTGAGAAGCGTTTTCAAGGACAGTTCAGTGCCAGTTTCCTAACAATAAATTTGATATTTTTATTTTGAAGTGTTTTACAACGAAGTGTTGGACAGTCTACAGAGAGGTATAGAGGAGAATATCAAGTGTGATAACTTAATACTAGAAGTAAATTCATCAAAATATGCATACAATATATCAATGAAAGAACTGAATATACTTCTGCTCAAGGCTATACTAGAGATACCAGCCTTAAAGTCTAGAACTGTTCTACAACCTACACAGTATCTTGCCAGTCTCAAACCGGTAAGTACAATTCTAGTTTATTCACCCTAAAATGATTGATTTTTGCTAATTTTACAGCTTTTGTACTTTTGTGGGAATGGAAATTAGTCATTCATGCAATGTTCCATCTAAAAAACAACAATGCATCATAAAACGGGAGATGGGGTTTATTGGCTAGGCAGGGAATTCATTGGGAGTTTGGTGATTCATGGGAGAGAGAGGAGGGATTCGTGGGAAGGAGGTAGATTCATATGGGAGATGGGAGTTCTTAGGGATGGAGATAGGAGATTTACGGGGCAGGTGAGGTTTTTGTGGGAAGGAGGTGGATTTATAGGGGATATAGGGAATTCAAAGGGTGGGGGTGGGGGGTTCACGATGTGTTTCCCTAATATATCATAATTACTGGGAATATTTGAGTCATTTAATTTTTATAGACGTACATATTGCACATTTCTAAAGTAAATAGTTCTTCAAATGTAATTGAGTTTATATCAACATACATGTCAAATAACAATATAATAAGATTTTGATAATGAGCTGCATATTCGTTAAATTTCTATAGTGATGTCATTTCTTTGTCCATCCCTCTAGATTTATATGCTTCATATTGACTTGAATCAATAAAATGCTTCTTTTCATAATGGTAAATGTAATGTTCAGAAATAACTCTGGAAATAACATATTCATTTTTATAATCTGTAGTTGCTGGTTAGACTGGCTGCAGTCTTACAAAATTACATGAAGAGTGCTGAATCACAGTTAGACTGTCTAACAGCATTGGAGGTAAGTAATATCAAACAGTCATATCTAGACTGACAACATTTGAGATAGAAAATGTTTAAAAAATCATGGATAGTACATGTGTTGAATTCTTGTGTGTGTGTGTGTGTTTGCATTTCTCTAATATAATATATTACAAATTACAGTTTTGATAACTTATTGTGAGATGATTTATCAATAGATTATTACAAGTAGCTGTTTTCTATACTTTGACTACAGGAGTACAGTGCAAATCATGGCAATTTTGCACCCATTCTAATGAAAGTAATGCATTTGATGTACGATGAGTTAGAGGTACTGTCAGAAGCAGTCATTATGAAATGGTATAAAAGTGGTGGATTATCTGATGATGCTAACACTAGGAGAAAACATCAAGAAACAAGGGCACAGGTAAAACACAACATTTGATGACAAAATCAAAAGCCATGCGCTGGATGTAATTATAAGCCTCCCCTCTCCTTGTGGGCACAGCCTGAATGTGGGGCAGGGGCTGCTATTGCAATGAATTCTGTCAACCTATCTGTCCATGCATGTGTCCATCCATGTTTGGATGGATGTAGTTTTGTGAATGAGTTTAGTAAATATGAATTTGTGTTCTGTCAGTAGTACCATTTCTGTTCTATTTTAGTGGTATGTGTTCTTCCCAAATCCATATAATTACAACATAGTTACATCTATGTTAAAATTGTACCGGAACTGTAATTCTATGAAAATTATATATTCACATAGCAATCATTCTTTGTAGTATTCTGATTGTATCAACATACTAAGCATTGCCTTGGTAGAGAACTGACTTTGAGCTCCTAAACCTGTCTAAAAATAAGATGAAGTCTCTAAGGTAATCAAGACTACATTTACTTTGTTTTGTCAATAGGTGGCGCCCTTCATCAAATGGCTTGAGGAAGCAGAAGAGGAGAGTGAAGATGAAAGTGATTAACATTGTGTATTTCAATAGAGATAGAGTTATACTCTCGGGAGCACAAATCATGCACACACCAAGCTCTAAATCTGATCAGTCAGTTACTATTGACTGTTTTCAATCATGGCTGAGAAAACCATGCCAAAAAGTTCACTTCAATACCATATAGTTCTAAAGATCTCACAGCCTCGTTATGGTTTTCCTTGATGCCATCAACTCAGCTCATCTGTGGATGTCCTCTCCTTTTCCCTTCAACCATTCTTCCATTACCTTTTCCAGACTGCTTACTACCCTGGTCACATTTCTCCGTTTCACTACCAACCCCTCGAGACACCAGACAGGTTTTATTGTATTCAAAATGTCAATACTTCATCTTCTGGCAGTCCATTGCACTTGCACTTGCACCAGCACCACAGTTGATATGAATCGAGCAGTTTACAAATTACAATGATACCATGTCATTCCAGTTTTCACTTATCTAAAAGCTGATGACCCCTAAATATGGTATTTATTGCAAATCTGTTACATATCAGTTGCTTAGGGTAACTTCCAGTCAATGTTTAGTAGTAGAAAAGGGGCTTCCATGCTGCAAGACTGTTCAGTTTAATATACATGTACACTGTTGGTGCTGACTTAAGTTACAGTCAAATAAATATATTAATATCTGACAACATATGACATGTTTCTGCATAGTTTATGTATATATGTGTGTATGCATGTTTGTGTCAATAAACCTCAATATAGAATCTAAGCCAGAGATATCAGTCTGTGAAAATAGTATGAACAGTGTGTTGTTTGAAGTGCACACTCAGTGATTGGCCTGAACAGTCATTCACTTTGCTAACCATGTAATTTACCGTTCTCACAAGCCAGAGTACATTTTTCCACTGACACAGCGAAATATGAAGTGCCATAAAGAGGCTAGTGGAATACAATGATGGTAATTGACATGAAACAGGGTTGAATTCTAGTATATTCAGTTCATCAAATTGAGTCTCAAAATTGTTAAATGAAATTAAAATTCTTTTACTATGGATGTGATAAAAACTTATTTAAAGAGGAACACCACTGCAGTTAAGAAAGCCGCATTTTCATAAACCTTTGGTTCTGATGAGTCATTTCATGTGAGAAATACATTGAAACTTGTTCCTCATTCATTGTTCAGTGGAAGTGCCTGTCATAGATAGGCATCATCTCATGTGAATCAGCAGACGTGTGTAATAGCAGAACATAAATATTCATTCCTAAGTGCTTATTACCTTCAAATAAAACAAACCGTAACATTCAGAACGAGATAATTATTCATCTCACACCTACTCATCCTTATAACTTATCAGCATTCACACACGTTCACACTAAATAACAATAAATGATTTCTTTCATGTATACATGTCAGTGGATATTTATTTATTTTCATCAATATATGTTATAGAGACACAATTATGTATATAATATAAGTACAATAGTTGGTCAATGTTTTCATGGAATAAATCAAGAATTAAAAAAAAGTCCTCTCACTTCAGACATCTAATATAGAGTTGGTGGGTTGAACTCAATCTGATTAGAATATGATGTAGTAATATGGTGAAGTTGCTTTTATTTACTTCGTTTATTGTTGGTTGTGTCAGAAGTACAGGTGAATAAAGCAATCGAGCTAGCCACCATATTGCTACATATGTTAATCAGATTGGTTTGAACTGTAACAAATTAAGAATAATGCATTGGAATACGTTTTATGTCAATCACTACACATTTCAGCACACTCACTAAACATGGTTAGATATATGTCAGATCCTCAGATTCCTGTCACATGTTTCTACACATGTCAGTACACACTCTAAACAGTCAGATCTGTTCATCAGATCCTGTCAGACATTACTACACATTTCAGTACATTCCCAACAATACAATGCATCAGATCCCATAAACTTTAACTGCATGCATCAGATCCCATGAACTGTTACTACATGCATCAGATCCCATAAACTGTTACTACATACATCAGATCCGCATTTCTTCACAGATTAGATCCCTTTATACACAAGAAATTTGAAGTGGTTGACATGGCAACACCTGAAAATACTTCTAGCTACTTACATTGACAATTAAAGATACACAAGAACATTACACAAACAACTAAAATACAACATTAACAAGTCGTATATATATATCCAAATATTGTAATAATTCCTACACTAATATTAAAATACAATACCAAAAATAAGATTAGTTAAAAAGACTTTAGATAGTAAATCTAGACGACGTTATTGCAAGGAAGGAAGGTTAACTATGATTTACATGTAAAATATACCCCTAGAGATAATGTAGTTGTATAATAATGGTAGTTTGAGTTGAAAGTGTAATAAAACCTGGCGTTTCATACTGATGAAGCAAAGGTAGGCACACACCCTACAACAATCAACACGATGACAAATGCAGAGATGGTATTTCATCTAAGAATTCTCATACAGTACTTTGAAATTAAGTCTAATTTGATCTCGTGTTTTAGTATTTGGCACTAACTTTAACGGCAGATGCTACTGCTCATGAAGTGTTTTGGTTTCAGAAATACATGATTGTTTACACTATGTGTTTACACTTACTTGTCAACATTAGTATTCTCTCATAATTTTTTTTTGAAATCAAGCGCACTATATAAAGGAAATTGGTGAATTGCCATTACAGAGACTGTCTTGATTATAATATCAGCCGATATCCAATTTAAATGTAGTCTGATAGGGCTGCAGCACATCATTTCTTATCTCTTTGTGTTTGTCAAATATGGTCTTCTCTACTTTAATAATGCTGTAGTTGGAAGTCAAATAAATTGTATGTAAATGTACTCTCGGTTACCCAGAATCTCTAACCCCAGCATGAGTGTCTGTGGCATTACAACGCCACGGATTGGAACAAGATGACTGTGCAGAGAGGCTGATCCACGACATGACCTGTGTAGTGAAATCACACAGTAGCAACTCTTACTAAGAGTATTACAGGTAATCTTCTACCAAACATGATTTTCAAAAAGTTTATATCATTTTGTTAAACATATACAAATGAAAATTCAGAATTATTTTCATCCAATCGGGGGGCTGTCACAGACCTCAACAGCTGCCATGTTCCTTGACCTCTGTAATGGTGCGAGTCATCAGTGGTCAAAGTGCAGGGTAACCGAGACTAATTTAAATGCAGCAGCCTTCAAGTACTTCACTGACTTATAAACTAGGCCTTCATTGCAAGCACTCTCTCCACTCACAACCTGCAAACTCAGTATTTAAATACCAGTACAAAATGTATCAATTTCACCTGTTGACATTTGAAGGTATATGTACATTTCTGTATACAGCCAACTAAGTCATCTGATCTGGGTAACTTAACACTATCAATATAATGTAGATATCATGTGACTTAATTAATTAACATAATATACATCATGTGACCTAATCAACATAATACAGACATCATGTGACTATGTATGGTATCCATGATGAATACTAACTTTGAATTACTGAATTCACAGGCCAAGTGGCAAGAAATGTTTGCCAGGTTGACCGACTGACTAACCAGCCATCCTATGAAGACCACACCAAAGTACTTATACATGACAAACTATACTAACTGCTGCATTATAAATTCAAAGTGTACAACTCTTGATTCGTTGCTATTGTCTCCGGAATACAAAAAACATGAACTCTACATATTCATCATAAGGTGAAATGTGACCATTGAAACGGAGACCAATTTCATCTCAGACAAGGGAGGTGCCGTGTACAATAACTACACAATAAATAAATAAATACAAAAATACAGTAATACCTATTAAAAATATCGCTTGTAACAATGAACGTTAACTGAATCCATTCCTGTGACGAGTTTGTAATAATTGACCAAGAACAATAAATGATAACACTTAAAGAGAAATTCTGGAAAACACTAACTGGCCGAGGTCAGATTTGGATAAATATTTAGGTGTGAAAGTCTGGCAGACTTATCGGAAAAGTTGGTCCAGAACAAAAGAATGATCCTATGTAATCGTTGTGGCTCCACTGATAAGATAACACTAATATGAGAGCCTGGGATTGAAACACTGGCCTTTAAAAAGTAACAGTGTGCATATACAACACTGGGGTGTCTGATACTAGCAAATTTCAAAAACATGATGCCAAAAGTATTTTTCATCAAATGAATATTATCCCGGTCAAATACCTGTGACAAAGGAATAGCTATGTTGTCTATCTGTCTGTTGTCGTTTACTTAAAATAGCCAGTACAGTTGTGTCAAAGGTCAAGCTAATTTGCATATTACACAAATTCGGATTCGTTGGGATTAAAAGCACACAATAATAATCTGTTATGATTTAAAATGATAAAAAGAATAAAATCTCTGACCCACATGTAAATTGGCTGGGGTTCTACTATCTATATCAAATTATGAAATGTGTACACATCTACGACAGGTATCAGTGTAATGTCCTGAGATTACGATGACAAAGGAAGTGGAATAGATAATAAAATTTGACAAATAATAATATAATTTTGGAAGATTTGATAAAATGTTAAAAATGTATATTACTTTTTTTAAGTACTTTATTTATAATAAAGTCAAAACATTATGTTTAACCCCCCCCCCCATCTCCTCCTCCTCCTCCCTAAATACAGGATAAAAGCATTAAGTTATTTTCCAATAGTATGTGAGTATATTCTACCAATAAATGTAAAATTTGATAGCAGTTCCAACCAGTTTTGAGCAAAGATTAAAGAATATAATATGTGATAACACTGACACCAAATTTTGATGACATATTCAAGAAATGTGGAATTTGTATCATTGTCTCTGACTGGAAACTACACCTGGTGTTTACACTGAGGAAGGTGAGGTAAGAATTACCAACGTTCATAGTCTCTCACGGTTGTATTCGTAGTTCTCAAGGTCGTGTATTTTAATGGTAGTATTTTAAAGCTGCACTGGCTGCAACCGGAATGCTTTTTAAAAAAAAAAAAATTTTTGTTAGGTACAGTAACTTACTCTTAATATTGCATACCCTGGGCAGTATCGTATCACCTGTGCATAAATGTATTTTTGTAGCTGTATACATGATTAATCAGATCAAATTGATTTTCAGGTTCGCACCCAAAAATCAGCGACCTCAATGGCAATCATGATTTTGACCTGTTTCTGTACTATTTATGGTTAATATCTACCACTGATTAACATGTACAATATCTAATCATTGGTATTTTGACAATTTTCAATGAATTGTATTGTGGTTGTCTGATCAAAAAATGATACTACAGTTACAACCAGTACAGTTTTAACATGGCAACAGATTCAAAACCGAGCTTTTGTTCAAGATTTAAACTTGCCACTACACCACCTACGGATAATATTGACCACTAATTAACTGATACAATGTCTTTTTTTAAGTTATTGACTACTTTTTAGTGTATATGTTTTTGGATACTTGATGGAAAAAAAAAGTGTCCCAGTTGCAGCTAGTGCAGGTCTAAGTAAGACACACTTGTTTTTTTACATGGCTGAAGAACAATAGCCCACTGAATGTCACAAACAAAAGGCAGGAGACAAGTGACATTTTGGGTGAGAGATGTTAAGAGTATCGACCATGGCAAAACTGAAGGGCACTGGATACAATGTATGTGTTGTTGTGTACGTCAGCCTCTTTTGTAACCCAAACAAACTGAAGAAGACGACCGACATTCGGGTTAGGGATGTTATTATGCTGACATCCTTATTATAGCCTTTTAATTGAATTTCTTGTTATGTGGAAAGGTGTATCCAGTGTTCTTCAGGTTTAGCATTCATTTCCTGTAGGCACTGTCCATTACTTGTCTGGAGGTGGAGATATAGGTACTTTATTATTGCCTGCGATAGTCCTTCCTATAACTTGTACATTGAACCCAATCTGTACCAGTTGTTCTGCATCCAGGATTCCTCTGCCATCAAAAGCAAAGGCTGGTTTCAGCATGTTGTCATAGATTCTCCTGTAGTCATAGCCCTGATAAATCAAACATAAACAACATGTGTTACTGTATTTACAATGACAGATCTAATACAACCTAATTTGCATAGAGAGAGGTCAAAGTTGAATTCATTCTATGGCCAATCACTGTACAGAGATCAAAGTTGACTCCATCAATGACCAATTTCTTGTGATGTCACAATTTATTCATGATGTACCATTATAGACAGTCATGTATTGCATGTACACTCTGCTATTCCACCCACAACTATGTAACATGCCCCTAACAGGTCTCCATAGGGTAGCGAGTTTGATCCCGGTGTATGATTTCTTGAAAATAAAACACTCAGATTTGCAATTCACAGACCCTGTAGTTCATACCGTGGTCTATGAATATTACAATGTATATGTGGAGTGTGTACCTAAGCCTGTTTTTTAACCAAAAGAAACTGAAGAACACAACTACAATTTGGATTAGGGATGTTACAATACAGGCTATGCTGACTATTATTTGTATTACTACATAAATGTGAAAAGCTAAAAGAGTGTTGTAGATGGGACAAACTGCAAGTTAAAAACTCACCTTGAATTCCTCCCATTCTGTGCATATCACCAATGCATGTGCAGCATAGAGGGCTTCATATGGATCACTGGCAATGGTTACAAGACGTTCAACTACAGATACACACAATAAAAAGTTAAACAACACCAAAATCAGTGATGAAATGATAGAAGCATTTTCTGAACAAATACTTCGCAAATTTTGGAGTTTTGAAAAATTCTCAAAGTTTTTTAACATGAACAAGTCTACTACCTGCACAAGATGCAGCTGTATTTTTAAAGTCACAGGATACCAAATTCTTTGCAAAACTTTGCGGTATGCTACATAATCTGTTGTGTAGTGTGAGTTCTGTTATACTATAAACTCAGTTTGTACAACTCCATATTAATTTACCTCGTTCAGGATCTTCTGATATTGTGGGATGTGTGAGATCACTGATTATCTGCTCACGACTGACTTGTGGGTCATATATAACAAGCTGTGCACCTTCATCCATCAAATATTTACTAACATAGATACTGGAAGACTCTCTATAAAATAAAAAAATTACAAGATGAATATATTGTTAGATGCTGAATTTAGCAAGCTGTAACTATCAACGTCATAGTATCTACTTACCTATGCACTGACATAGTCCACACTGATATGACATCAAAGAAATTAACTTGTGTAAAATTTAGTACAGTAGAAATTTGGTTAGTTGCTTGCTAGTAGTTTCAGCAAGTAGTGGGCCCTCTAGTGGCCATTGTTATGTAATCTTTGTTTAAGGTCATGACCTTTGCTCCCATGATGCTTTGTTCTCTTCTACCCAGTCAAGCTATGATCCCTTTCCTCGACCACAAGTTTCAGCCTATCCAATTCATTCACTATTTCTACACTTAATGTCAAATCACAGCCATCGAAAAAATTATTATGAATATACTCTGAATTATTGCTTTAAAACATTAATTAGGCTAGTTGCTCAGATTTGTACAGATTGCAAAATTGAAGTAAGTGTATATGCTCAGTATGGAATGCTACCTTTTGTGTCAAGTTTGTATGAAATTGACTGTGCATGTTAGAAATACAGATGCAAACAGATGGTTGAACAAAATGGAAGGAGAACCCCGTTTTGGTTTTGCCGACTGGAGCTAAAAGCATCTTAGAGATAATAGCAGCATAGACAGGAGGGTGCACATGTGCACATATTAGTTGCTGCCTGGTCTGGAAATACCAGTCCAATGTATTTGTAACATTGAATGCTGCGGCTGCTTTTTTATCATCTTTAAAAATGAACTATAATACTAGTGAGATATGGTCGAGTATTACCTGGTGTCGGCTGTATTTTTCTTGAATGAAAATCCGAGAATACCAATTCTTTTGTCTGTCACTGTGTTGAATAGACAACTGATAATCCTTGTTGCAAACCTTCTTCTCTGGAAATCATTCATATCAATCACCTGTTTTTAACACAAACAGCATTGATAATTATACATTACATGCTCAGAATATATGGCCACACTAGAAACAAAGAAACACCTCTCTCTCTTCCTCTTTGTCTGTCTGTCTGTCTGTCTGTCTGTCTGTCTGTCTGTCTGTCTCTCTCTCTCTCTCTCTCTCTCTCTCTCTCTCTCTCTCTCTCTCATAACCTTAAAATAAAACAATCATAAATATTGATGTTCTGCTATTGCATGTCTGTTGACTCCCATGAGAATACATAACATGCCCATGACAAGGGTGTACACTGAACAATGGATGAGGAAGATGTTTTAGGCAATTGGTGTAATGTAAAGGACTCTCCAGAATCCAATTTTATGAAAACGTCTTTATTTTCTGGTAGAGTATTCCCCTTAATACCAACCTGCTGCCAATACATTGCCACTTCTGGTAAATTGAGTGCTTCACATAAGTAAACCAAATTGAGGACATCTTTCTGAAAACAGCTACCTCCAAATCCTGTGACAACATAAACAAATGGAACAGTGAATTTATTTCACATTTTGTAATGATTTGCATAAATATGGCATCTACTTATTAGAACCTGTGTCAATAATTACTTTGTTATATTGGCTGTAACACTACCATATTGAAGGTAGCAGGCAATAAACAAAGTCATACTGTAGATTATTAATTACATTTATGTAAATGTGGGTCAAAGGTGAAATAACATGCTGTAGCTCAAGGAAGAAATTACAAAAGATACTAAATTCTCTACTTGATGAATGTTGTCAAGTTGTGAAATATGATGAATTAGGTCTTGATAATGTGACACTGTTTAATATGGATGGTAGGTTGGTGGCCAAACTCTCTGGCAACCATGAAAAGACACAAGTGTGTGGAAATTGTGTTCTTGAATTGGACTATGGTCCCATGGAAGACTCTCACTCGAGTGTCTTGAAGTGGAGCATAGTTTAAGAAAAGACCTGTAAGTGTCTTGAACTGACATATGATCCCAGAAAAGACCTACATGTCTTGAATCGGACAATGGTCCCAGAAAAAATTATCTTCAAATAGAGTTTTGTCTACTAATCAGTATTACTAAAAGTACAGCTGACCTAGACTGGCTTGAAGGAATCTTGGACCCAGTCTGTTATCTGTACCAATAGCATGTGCCACCTCACTAACATCAGCACCTGTGGCTTCACACACTGCACTCATTGCATTGATACTAGAGATACGCTGAGCTAAGAACGCATTGGCTGCCTGCAAAATACAAATACGGTATTAAAAAATTAGCATCTTACATACGCAAATCATACGCATGGAAGGACGGATGCACGGAACCCAATATATAAGTCCCTTCTGGGCGGTGCCTGTTGGGGACTAATAAATTTTTACCATCTTTTGCCATTTGGAGGATGTTTAATATCAAATATGCTTAATTTTGATTTCCTCAGACAAAGTTTTTGCCACATTTTTCGAGTCATTATATAATTTGACTTGCATAATTTGTAGTCTAACAGATTCCCAAATCAGTTAATCCACATGTGTGCACCATTCTACAAAGCTACATGGACTCACAGAATCAACAGCTGTCAAAAAGACTCTTATGCAGATAACTAAGAATGATTTCAGCATGGATTATAGTGATCGCTGCTCTATGTACGTAGGTGTTTACTCACAAGTAAAATGGACCTAATTCTGTTCCCTCTGCACATGTAGCTAACACCGGGATTACAACTTTTAAAACATTACACAATTTCATCTGGTAAGCAGAATGACAGTACTCTTACAAGGGTCAGGGTAACCAAGACTAGATTATTTGAGGTCATATGTAAATACATTTCCCACAATACATCATTCAAGATGGCAGGTTTGTAAATCCCCATAGTGGTCATCTATGAACTTCATGAATATTCATGCTTAAGACTATTCAGACTGACCCACACATCTCAAAGGCTGATGAGAACTGAGCACAATGAAATATTCTTACCAGTTTAGACAGCTCTGAAGACCAAGTATTTGTTTTGATGATTTTATTTTTTGGAATCCAGTGTTCATAAATACTGGCTAGAGCATCAATAGCTGTGAATCCATCATCCGTCTGTTCACCACCTATCAACACACGGTCTGGATTTTGTAAATCTTGTATTGCCGAGCCTTCTGCCAAAAATTCTGGATTTGAAAGGACCTGCAAAACAATATACTAGTTTATTATGCGACTATTTTGATGTCAAGAACATGAAAATACATTATATGATTATATTTGGGGAATTTTACAAAACTGTCAATCAGAAATGTTTTGAAAAATAGCTAAATTTTTCACTTTTATTTTTGTGGTTTATTTTTATGATTTACATAATTTATACTTTTATGCTTTTATCGATGGTTTTAGTCTTTTAATTATCATGATTTAAAGCTGTAAATTTTTGCTAGAAGTTCTTGTTAATTTTTGTCAGTTCAAAAATGTGACCCTTCTAAATTCCCTATCTACTGGTAAGTGATGGTACTTATATGTACATTATGTTGATGTCCGACTGGAAACAGTCACAAAAAAGATACTGACGAACGGCTAGTTTATCAACAAAGAGTACATTTGTGGGATACTGGACATGATCACTAACCGGTCACACTTATTTGGTTCGTAAATAAGTCCAAAACATGAACGAAATCCAAATATGAAAGAAATGAAAATACTTCTAGTTACAGTACAGTACAATTTTCCTAAACAATAAACGCATCAAACTATGGCATGACTATATTTTCCACAAATATTTCAGAGTATTGTTTTAATCTTAAAAGGTCATGGTATCTTTTGACTGCAGACGGGTTATTTTCATACCTGAAATTTGATCCCTTGTTTTTTGTTAGCCTTCAGTATCCTTTGTATACTTTCAGCAGCTCTGACCGGTACAGTACTTTTTTCTACGACAATCTTACTTCCATTATCAACCACTTCTGCTATTCTTCTAGCTGCAGCTTCAATGTACTTTAAATCAGCTGCTCGGCCCTAAAAAAAAAGCAGTTAAAAAGTTTAGAATCGTGCAAGTGTTTGGAGTAGATTCTATCTATTTTTACTCAACTGCATGACCCTGAAGAGTGACCAAAAAAAATCTTGAATCACAATCATGTTCTCTGTCTATATGGAACACTTTTGAAGTTCTCAGCAGTGTTTTTGTTAAGGTGGTATTAAAGTAGGTAAAATTCTACTTGAGTTCTGAAGGTATTTTAATGGGGTGCCCAACCCACATTTTGGTCAAAATAAATGAAAACCTTACCAGATTTCTGCCCCTATACTGTTGTTCACTATTTGCAGTCTCAGGGGAGGGGGGGATAGTTATTATTTAATAGCCCTGGGGTAATACTTGTGTTGTTACATTAAAAAAAAGTCCCTAGGGTAATAAACATTCTTGAGTTTGTGAGTTGTTTACAGCTTAGCTTATTTTACCATTTTCAGTAATTCTACAACCCATAACACCAGTAAATATATTCAACCCATAAGACCAAAGTAAAGTGTTTTCTGTTGTACCACAATTGTTTATAACATCCATATTAAGACTAAGTGTAGAAGTAGACTGTTTCATTTGCTAATTGACAACATTAGAAAGGCCACATGCTAGGTTTGTAAATGAATCAACTGAAAGAGTAAACTTTTACACATGATATGAATGCTACAAACAAGTGTAGCACACAGAGACAGTGTTCTACTTCAGTGTTACTCATTGTACATTTAGACTATACAACTATAATATACTATGTTATCATAATATTGCTGTGATATAAAAATACTAATATTATGAATCTAAAGATGATAGAATAACATTGAGTGAAATTGTATGAAATATCATATGTTCTTTTTTATAGCTGATATATCTATATAGTAACAATCATGTTTACTTTAAATGCACCTGTTCTCCAGAGAGTTCCAGGCATCAACAATTATTACCCCTATCACAGGGACCAGGAGGGATAAACAGCTTGTTTTTCATGATTCCCAAATTTCTCATATTTATTTTCTTGTTTTCTCAGACTCTACATCCGATTTTCTCTATGGACTAAGGTACTAATAGGAATAGAGTTTGAAGGTAGATTTCGTAGCAAATTTGAAACATGTGCCTCCCTTTCCTCCTACTATTTGTCAGATCAGTGAATGTTTACGCTGGAAGGGAAATGTGTTCAGTTGGCAAATAGTCTGCAAGTTTGTTCTATGATTAGTTGTGCACTAATTAACTGATGTCTTTGCAGAACAACGCACGTTCACACTTCAGAATTTTGCAGTTCAACACATTATGGCTTAATTTTTGGTGACAATTACTGCATGACGGGCTGTGTTTCGTGGTTGTTGTATTAGCCGAAAGGATTCCTGCATACAACATAAGTCTTTTTCTAACCTTTTTCAAATTCTTGGGAATATTTCCAATTTTCATATCCATATCAAATTTCATTTTTTCAACTGCGGTCATGTACGTATCACTCTGTGACTGAACGGATTTTTGCATACCACTTCTGAGTGACTGGACAGATTTTTGCAATGAACCCCGAAATCACTGCACTGTTGTTTACCCTCATGTGACAAAGCTATAGTATCTTCGTTTGTCAGCGAACATGACCACTTCCTCTTGGTGGAAACTGTTATTGTTGTTTTGGTCATGGTGGGTTGATTGACAAAATGGGAATTCGCTCTAACATGCAGTTGCTCAACATTATTAGAAGAGTTCACCTTCATAGCATTACTTACTGCTCAATTGTCAGACTCACTTGATGACTTGATTGCATCCTGCTTTATGGGGGTATGCAACTTTGATGACTCACGTAGAAGTAGTCGTTTATAACCCGGGGGGATTTTAAGTACAAAGTCTTGGATGTCTTCAGACGTTAATCATGAAGTAGCTCGCATACTCGTGTAACCAGCCTTTTTTAGAGCCTCGACGTAGTTTAGAAGTTCCAAATCAATGTTTTCAAGGGAAGCCATGTTTCCAATTGTTTCTCCCTTGTTGATGTTCTAGTCTGGTAACCCCTACGCACCGAAATTCTAGCGTCAGACACTGTGCGTGCTTTTATCTTTTTGATATACTGACTCCAACTTTTCTGTTTCGCACATCAATGTTTTTGCATGGCAGGTTGATGTTTTCATTTAAAAATTAAGTGACATCTACTGATAAGTAGAGGAAACAAGTGCTGGTGGTGGTATCATTTATTTTGCCCTTGGAACACGTCCACAATTTCCACAGAAAGAAATCCAGAAAATCGTGTAAAAAAAAGAAGCTTTTTATCCCTCCTGACCCCTGTGCCTCTATATATAATCTATACATCAGTAACTCTGTGTGCATGTAGGATATAAGTATGTGTTATCCTATTAGGGTTGAATAAATGATATCAATAGTATTAATATTACACAGCTGTAGCTGTCATTATATTATACATGTATAGACACTATGTCATCGTATTGTAATCCTTCAGTCAAGCACTCATAATAGTTAATACACATAACACATAACCTGTTGCATCTCTATTAAAAATGTCTATCCTGTTAACTGAATAGTTTCACTATATTACAACCACTGACATCAGACTGTTGAGGAATGGAATTTGTTACAACAAGGGAAAATAAAGAAATTAAATTGGATCAATAACTCTTGGCACAGCATGTTGGAACAGCAGAGACTTATATTACATTCCATCATTTGATAAGAACAGTTGTATGGCCTCTTTACATAATAGTTCACGTTCACACACAAATTTGAAGTTCCCCTGGCAATTCATGTACACAGTAAAGAGGCCATAAAATTGTTCTTATCAAACCATGGTTTGTAATACAAGTCTCTGCTGTTCCAACATGCTGTGCCAAATGTTAATAATCCAATTCATCTGTTTACTTTCCCTGGTTGTAACAGGTTCTGTCCATTGATGGTCTGATGTCTGTGGTTGTATCAGTCATCTGCTTCCTTCTACTCAATCAACCCAGGACAGATTTCCTGTCATCTGTAACTGACACCAACAAATTTTGATAGTGATTTGACCATATACCTGCTCTCTCTATTAATAACTATTACAATGCAAAATTCACACGATTAAGTTCTATCACATTGATTTACTTTGCGATTAAATCATGAATATTTGTCAAAATTACTGGTACAAGTTACAAAATGTACATTTTAAATAATGATAGAAACCATTTGCCTGTGTCAATACCACACTATCCCTTCTGTTCATACAGCAGAACCACCCAAATTCTTATCAATTCATCCAATCTCCCCCATTCTCTACATCCCTTCTATTAATTCATATATTCATCAGTACTGCCCACATTCAACTCACATCATACCCCACCCCCTCTGTTCAAATAGAAGTTTCACCCACCCTACCCACCACAACTGCCTGTTTAGTACTGTAGTCATGACTACATCACTGTCTACATCCAAATTTTCATAAATGCACAAGATCAATTTGATGTTTCTCTGAAATCGCAAATAATTGTAGGTGATGTACAATCATGAAATGACTCTCCAGAACCCATGTTAAATATGAAATGTCTCTATTTCCTGAAGTGGCATATCCCCCTTTAAACCATCCAAATACCAGTGTCACTAAACCTTATTCCCTCTCAGAATATTCAACTACCAGTATCTGTACATGTACTAGCCTAATTTCAAATAAGTCACCAAGCTCCTCATCTCTACTATTCCAACAATACAAGTACCATCAACATTGCAATGTCACTCCACCCCAAGGCCTGTTTTCAAATATTAGTGTTAAAGAGTGCTAAACCATATTTTTCATGGCCTCATCCACACATTTCAGTAGCAACTAAATAAACACATAATTTTCATCTGAATCTGTTTGTTCGTAATTTAATTTCAGAACACCAATCAGTCTCCTAAACTCACATCTTACTACACTGTATCAAATTACAATTAAAATTCACTTAGTGTCCATAAAGAGTTTCCCTACCACCTCCACTAATAATGTCAACAGGACGACATTTTTCTCCAGAAATACATTTTGTTGCTCTTTTATGTTGCAATGTATTGTCTATAAATGCCACACCTTTCTGACCACCATATTGCTAGTAGACATATGGTGGTCAGCAAGGTGTGACATTTTTATTCTACGTTATTAGAACAATATGGTTTTCATTGCAGACAAACTACAAAACACATACTATACAAGCACTAGTAATACATTATGTATATGAGCAACCCTTTCATATCAGCTCATATTTTTCAAAAATTTGTTATTTCCAGCTGTGCAGTATATATTTTTTTAAACAATATAAATACTGGTAATTCATGTAGGTATGTGACATGTGCTACCACCCCCCATTTTTTTGCATCATTATTTAAGTATACATGTACATTTAAGTTCATGTATATAACATTGTAAAATGACGACACTTATTACCAACATTCTCTGTTCATATTTGTCAAACTACCAGCTACATTTCACTCAACA